>NC_085857.1:6451006-6588506 GCF_034702125.1 Engraulis encrasicolus | reverse complement strand
TTCTTCAGTCTGTATTAGTCGGGACAGTGAAGAATAGACAGGAAATGAGTAAGTGGGAGAGAGATGGGACAGGATTGGCTGAATTCAAACCTGGGGTAAAGTTTCTCTAAAGTGTAGTGTTTAGCTAGTTAGCAACTTGGGTAGTTGTCAATATGAAATTGCACGGCAAACAACAAAGTAGCTAACGTAGTTAGCAACTATTGCTTCGAGGACTCCCGGGTCCCAACGGGCAGTGAGTCCTTATATGGTAAAGAGGAAAACGGCAATCTCAAACAATATTGAAATGTAAATAAGTAGTCTTTATCTTCATAAAGCAAACAGGAATAAATGTGACATGTAACATTTCAGATCTATATGAAATGTGTCATTTATGAAAGAAATGACAGAATTGCTATTCCAGGTGGACTGTTAAGTGTGTGTCATGCCCCTGCATGTCACTTAAAGAGAAAATGGGTCGTGCTCTTAATGAGAAAACTAAACTGAATTGATTGAACACAGGCAGTGATATTGCAGTAGATGCTGTGGATTTGAGTGTCCACTGATTTATGACAGTCCCAAGACTCAAAGTGTTGCACCATGAGCCGCAAGCATACTAATAGCATTTTCTCTACGCCACAGCACCACTGAGGTCAAGCTAGTTCTTGTTTCTTACCGGTGTCACCCCCCTCCCCACACACACACACACACACACACACACACACACACACACACACACACACACACACACACACACACACACACACACACACACACACACACACACACACACACACACACACGCACCCTCCTCACCCGCAAACAAACAATAAACAAACAAAATAAACATGTGCGCTGCAGATCTGTATCGCTTTGTGACTATTCCGAGAGGACACTTGTGTGTTTTCTTCTGAGATAGCACACACCTTATTTTTCCCAAATAGGGGTTGTAGTAGGGCAGCATTAAAACTAGGTCAGCAAAGGTCCACAATGAATCTCACAATATTTGTATGAGACGTGGCAAATATTTGGTAAAGACTAACAAAGTGTCAGTGAGTCAGTGACATGGGAAAAAGTTGGAGTTTAATGATACGTTATGGACATGCAACACAATGAATCTCACAATATTTGTATGAGACGTGGCAAATATTTGGCAAAGACTAACAAAGTGTCAGTGAATCAGTGACATGGTAAAAAACCTGATTTTAATGATACGGTATAGACATGCAAACGCCTCTGTTTTGTCTATGTTTGTCCTTTTTGGCGTTTCACGGCACTCCGAGGACACAAGGCACGGTAAAAAAATATGAAAAGTGGGAAATATTTGGTAGAGAGTAAGAAAGTGTCAGTGACATGGGAAAAGTCTGTTTAATGATACGGTATGGTCACGCAAACGCCTCTGTTTTGTCTATATTTGTCCTTTTCACACCACTCCGAGGACACAAGGCATGGTTAAAAAATATGTGTGAGTCTCTCCCATATTGTATGATGTTGCTGCCGTCAGAGGCGGACTTACCCTTTGGCAAACCTAGGCAATTGCCTGGGGCCCTTACCAATGATACCCTCCATAGGGGCCCCACACCTGTCACACTAGTCGAAAAAAAAACGCACAAAATGTCGGCCTGATCTTATTTTGTCACTATATGTAAAGTTACTGAAGATACACACTGTATGAACAGCACCCTCACTCCTACCATGCCAATTGGTGATGTGGTTACTGAATGACTTTTGAGGGCCCCATGTTTATATGTTGCTCAGGGCCCCAAAATGGCTAGATCCGCCCCTGGCTGCTGTTTGCCACTTCTCTCTTTTGCAAATGACTTAAGCCCATGGCGTGGCGCGCCCAGGAAGTTCCCTCTCCATGCCAAAGCCAGTCAGACTCAGACAGCCTCCAGTCCACATAACAACATTGAATGGCAGGCAGTGTGCCTAGTAGAGCCCACAGTCACTCCATCAGACACACGGTACTGGTGTGTGTCCAGCCAGTGTTGCCAGGTTGGGCGGTTACGCGCCCAATTGGGCTGCTTGAGATGGCCGTCTGCGGGTAAAAACAGAAAAAATTTGGCCATGTGTGTTTTTTTTTTTTTGCAGTTTTATGCCCATAGAAATCAATGCAATTTGTTGAAATTGGGCAGAATTTGGCGCATTTTGGCAGATTTTCAGAACCTTTTGGGCGGGACTTGATCAGACACATCTGGCAACACTGGGTTCAACCAGGGAAGAGTGACAACAGAGGGGACAGGAAGGGACGTGTTGTGTTGCATTGTGGAGGCTGTGGAGGCCGTGCGGCATTGGCAAACGCCTGTCGCTGTAAACATAGACTGCTCAGCAACCTAACATGAACCTAAACACTGGGGCTGCCTGCGGAGTGGTGGCCAGTGACCTAGAGAGCAACCAGGGAGAGACAGAGGGAGAGGGAGCGCATGAGAGAGAGAGAGAGAGAGAGAGAGGGAGCGCATGAGAGAGAGAGAGAGAGAGAGAGAGAGAGAGAGAGAGAGAGAGAGAGAGAGAGAGAGAGAGAGAGAGAGAGAGAGAGAGAGTTTATGTAGAGTATGTGTTGTTTAGATTTGGTTTGGCTCGTGGTTTGATCCTGGTTTATCTTACGCTTCGGGGGTTACTGAGGCCAAACTCCTCTACGGCTCTCTTTCTGTCTACTTTATCTATCTGTGTGTGTGTGTGTGTGTGTGTGTGTGTGTGTGTGTGTGTGTGTGTGTGTGTGTGTGTGTGTGTGTGTGTGTGTGTGTGCGTGTGCGTGCGTGTGTGTATGTGTGTACGTGCCTGCATGTGTGCGTGTGTGTGTGTGTGTGTGTGTGTGTGTGTGTGTGTGTGTCTGTCTGTCTGTCTGTGGGTCAATCGGTCTGTGTGTCTGTGTGCTTGTCCTCACATGTTCCCATCCTCCACGTCCTCTACTCCACTAACTAGCATGGCCATGACTGAAGCAAGGGTGGTAAAGAAGGTAAATACTATATATGAGGAGTGAGGACCTCTCACACCCCTTCCATCAACCATATGAGTTGTTGCCCTCAGGTAGGAGGTTAAGGATGCCTTCATTTAAGACAAACAGAGCCCGCAAATCATTTATACCTACTAGTATATCCATGTTTAATAAGACAACTGTAACTTAGACTGAATAGCACATTGCACTTTGGTACTGAATAACTGCTCTTTACTGTGCTTTAGTTGGGTTTTTTGTCAACCTGTCTTCTTGTCCTATAGAGGAAGAGAGAGGGGGGGGGGGTTGTGTTTGTCTATTGTGTTCTTGTTTATTGTAATGTCTTTGTAATTGTGTCAGACGCACTGAAAATGGCACAGAACATTTTCCGAAAGGACAAATAAACAATCTATCTATCTATCTCTTGTATTCCCCGTCTGCAGGGGGAGGAGAGCTACGGCTACAAGGAGTTTGTGTCTGTGTGCTTGTCCTCACATGTCCTCATCCTCTTGTATTCCCCGTCTGCAGGGGGAGGAGAGCTACGGCTACAAGGAGTTTGTGGCGGCAGCTAGGGAGGTGAAGCCCATCCTGGTGGGCCTGTGCAGCAACAAGGACGTCTGGGAAAACTACAGCGTCACATCGGACACCATCGCCATCTTCAGAAAGGTCATTCTCCACAGTTATACACTACAGCAGTGGTTCCTAACCTTTTTTTCTTAACGCACCACCTTACCTGTGCCCAAGACAAGCCACGCACCCCCAACCCAAACTTCTACACGTGTACACGTGCTAAAAAAGGATTCAAGCCATCTTCAGAAAGGTCATTATCCTGTTTAACACTACACTACAGCATCACATCTGACACCATCGCCATCTTCAGAAAGGTCATTATCCTGTTTAACACTACACTACAGCATCACATCTGACACCATCGCCATCTTCAGAAAGGTCATTATGTAATTATACACTACAGCATCACATCTGATACAATCGTAGAACGGTCGTTATCCTGTTATACACAGTTATCTTACACGTGAGCTAGGGAAGCAGTTAGGGCTGTGCGATATATCAAATTTATATCGTGATATCGATATTGCTGTCAAACAATGTCACAGTATCATAGTATATTTGAAACAATATTTTTGTCATTTGTCTATACTACCAAAAGGTTGGTTACGCTAAAGCGCAATACATTCCCCTCCACTCGAGCCATTTTGAGTACAAAGCAGACTTGCTACCCAACTCTCATGCAGAACACCACTGTGTGTTTCTCTATGGCCCTCCACTCACACTGCTGAAGGGAGGGAAGATTGTGAGTTGTTTAACACAATGATTTGTGAATAAAGATTGTATAAAACTAGACTGCCTGTGCAGTCGCCTTCGACTGCTTAAGGTATATCCCCGAAACGCGACGCTTCCAGTCCCCCATCATTCCTACCACTCCCGTCCACCATTTCGTAAACGTATATGATACATACAGACGTGACATGACGTGCATAGGCTTAAAACCAAACGACTATTGTGAAAATGAAGCAAAAAATGGGGCAAATGGTACTACTGTTTTAATGGTTCAGTGGATATACCACATTAGGTACAGTGTAATAACCAGTGTAACAATATTTAATACAATGTAATTTTTTTACTTACATCATGTGTTTGTGCTTAAGTGGTATTACATGGTATTGCATATTGTTACACTGGTATTACACTATATTACATGGTATTGCATACTGTTACACTCGTTATTACACTGTACCTGATATTGCATATTGTTACACTGGTATTACACTAGTATTACTTGGTATTAAATATTGTTACATTGGTTATTACACTGTACCTAATATGGTAGATTCACTGAAATGGTGAACCATTAAAATAAGGTGTTACCGGGCAAATCAATCCACCCAGTCAGAAGTTATGGGCCAAATGAAAATTCCGCCATTTTGAAAGTGTTGTCTTCCAAACTCGAATAAGTTCATGAACCTACCCTAGAGCATTCACACACAAAATCTGGGACAAATCCATCCACCCGGTCAGTAGTTATGGGCCAAACAATAATTCAGCCATCTTGAATTCAGCCATCTTGAAATTGTTGACCTCCAAACTCGAATCAGTTCATGAACCTACCCTAGAGCATTCACACACCAAATCTGGGACAAATCCCTCCACCCGGTCAGAAGTTATGGACCAAACAAAAATTCGGCCATCTTGAATTCAGCCATCTTGAAAGTGTTGACCTCCAAACTCGAATCAGTTCATGAACCTGCCCTAGAGCATTCACCCAAAAAATCTGGGACAAATCCAAACATCCCTTCAAAAGTTATCGCGTTAACACGAAAGACCTTACGCGGCGGCGGCGGCACACGCAAAACCATTACATCCCCGACGCTCCGCGTTTCGGGGATATAAATATTGTGATATGAAAATTGACTGAAATAATCATGATATTGATAATTCTAATAATCGAGCAGCCCTAGAAGCAGTAGCCTACTCTGCTGCTTCTACTATGCATGTATATGATTCTGTGTCTGTGCCTCTCTTTGGCTCAGGTTGACACCCAGAGGAATTGAATATGAACATGAAATATGGTGACTGCTTTTGGGAAACGCGTACATTTTTTTTTTGGGCAGTGTACAGTGATGTGAAACCTGGATTTGTCAGGTTTTATCCAGCACCACATATTCCAAATATGACGGCCTAACTGAATGATCAGCTGGTGAAATTGTACAGGTGGAGTAGAGTAGTAGAGAAGAATATCATTTATTAATTCCGAGGGAAATTAAGGTGTCCAGTAGCATACATAGCCTACGTAAATACAGAAGAATACACAAAGACATTACACACAACATTGCACATGTATTCACCATGTATTCACAAAGTCAGATCTCTCTCTCTCTCTCTCTCTCTCTCTCTCTCTCTCTCTCTCTCTCTCTCTCTCACACAGACACACACACACACACACACACACACACACACACACACACACACACACACACACACACACACACACACACACACACACACACACACACACACACACACACACACACACACACTTACAATTAAAAAACTGAAAAATGTTCAAAGTGTCCAGGTGCAAAAGTCACTATGCATAGTCCAAGGAAGAAATCCGGGGTCGGGTATCAGTTGAAGAACAGGGAGTCCACAAGTTGCCCACACCCACACCCACACCCACGCACGCACACACACACACACAGTGGCACAAGAGGTGATGTACTGCTTGCTGTATTGAAAAACAGTCCGTGCAATAAAAGATAAAAACTAGGTCAATATGTGGCGCTGGATGGTAAACTAAAGATTCCAGGTTGCCCACCGCTGTCTGTGCATCTATTATCTGTGGATTTATGGGTCTCTTGCAGCCTTCAAGCAGCAAGTAAAGACTCTCGTCTTTCGTGACTATCTACTAGACTAATGTCTGAGCTGCCCTAGCCCCAGGCCAGACTCTTGACATAATGTGTATGTGTGTGTGTGTACTCTACTTTCCAAAAAAAAAAACCTAACCCTTCTTTGCATCTGCACTTGTTGTTCTGTATATTTCCTGTGCACTTTATATTTGCTAGTGTTGTGGGCTATGATAATATCCTCGTTTGAAAGTCGCTTTGGTTATAAAGCGTTTGCCAAATGTAATGTAATATGGGTCTGTATATGACTTTGCTGTGGTGCAGGCAGACGACGCTCAGGAGAGTTTGCGTCTTTCTGATGCCAAGAAAGTGGATTCCGATGGCTTAGTACGCTTCATGAAAATGAACGACGTTCGCTACCTCACAGAGTACAACCAAGTGGTAACCGCACCTTCATTCTCCTTTTTCCATCTCTGACAACACTAGACTTTTAATAATTTGTCACGTAAAAATGAGATTCAACTTTGCAATATTTCAATATTTGTCCGATACTTGTCCTATAACTATACTGCCCTACAAAGGCAAAGTGTAGTAACTAGTCACACATTTTTGTCAAACTTGAGTGGTCTTCATTACACCTCCTTTGTCTTGTGAAAAAGCCTTACGGTCCATATGTGTCCAGTTTAAGAGATACCATGTCAAATGTGCAGCAACTACAATATCTAAACCTACAACCAAGGCTTTGAAGGCATTTTTCTCAGTTTTAATGTTGGCGTAGTTACTGCACTTTGCCTTTGTAGCGCAGTATACTGTGGTGTAAGCTGTTTGTCATTTCTGTGGCTTCTCTTTCTCTCGCTGCCCTCAGACTGCTGTCGGGTTGTTCCAGTCGCGTGTGAAGACGCACGTGCTGCTGTTTGCCAACAGGGGGAGTGCCGACTACTCCAAGCTCCAGAAGAGGGTGGAGGCCGTGGCCCCGGAGTTCAGTGGAAAGGTCTGTGAAGTGAACAGCTGACATTAAAGGCCCAGTGTGTAATTATTAGTAGGTCATTTCCACTGCTTATGCTGCCCATTGAAAAAGTTAGTCTGGTAACACTTTGTAATAATGTCTGCTTATAAAGCATTAATAACACTTAATAAATAATGAATAAATGACGAACGAAACTTTAACAAATGTTTGTATTTAACTGGGAAATGTTACGTTTGCAAATTAATAAAAACACTCTTAAAAGGTTTGTAGAATGTAGTTAATAATAAAAATATTTGTTAAGGTTTTGTTCATCATTAGTTAATTATTTACCAAGTCTTCATTTGCAGACATTATTATAAAGTGTTACCGTTAATCTTTATCATTAATGCTTATTACCTGTAATTTTCAAAGTAGCAGTTAGTAATTTGTCCTCGATTGTAAGTCGCTTTGGTTATAAAGTGTGTGCAAATGCATGTAATGTAATGCAATGTAATTTAAAGGTTGATAGGAATGTTAGGATGGTTTGATTATATTGACACCTGTTCAATAATTAGCAGTGTATGTGTTGTTTTTCGAATTGGTATTTATAATGTTGCATTCCATTTTGGGTACAAAAAACATCTGCTTGATACTCAACTTAGGAGTACATATTGGGAATGTAAAGTTTGTGAAAGCCCAGACAATGTAGTAACATAGTACAGTACAACAAACTAACAAACATCACTCTCAACTTCTCTTCCTCACAATTTCATCTAATCTTTCATCATCTCTCATCTCCCCTCATCTTCCTCTCTGGGGTTGCCATGGCAATCTCTATCTCTCTCTCTCTCTCTCTCTCTCTCTCTCTCTCTCTCTCTCTCTCTCTCTCTCTCTCTCTCTCTCTCTCTCTCTCTCTCTCTACCTACTTTGTTTCTTAGTTCCTGTTTGTCCTGGTGAACGGCGCGGTGAAAGGAAATGCCAAGTCCCTGGGCTACTTTGGCCTGACGCCTCGTGACCTGCCCCGCGTGGGGCTCTACGACAGCGACCTGGACAAGAAGTGGCTGATGGGAAAAGGAGACGTCACTAAAGACAGTGTGCGGCTCTTCTGCCAGTCCTTCTTGGATGGAGAACTCCAGGTGAGCCACGGTAGCTAGCTGGGCCTAAAGAAATACGTCACTAAAGAGAGCGTGTAGGCCTTCTGCCAGTCCTTCTTGGATGGAGAACTCCAGGTGAGCCACGGTAGCTAGCTGGGCCTAAAGAAATGCGTCACTAAAGACAGTGTGCGGCTCTTCTGCCAGTCCTTCTTGGATGGAGAACTCCAGGTGAGCCACGGTAGCTAGCTGGGCCTAAAGAAATACGTCACTAAAGAGAGCGTGTAGGCCTTCTGCCAGTCCTTCTTGGATGGAGAACTCCAGGTGAGCCACGGTAGCTAGCTGGGCCTAAAGAAATGCGTCACTAAAGACAGTGTGCGGCTCTTCTGCCAGTCCTTCTTGGACGGAGAACTCCAGGTGAGCCACGGTAGCTAGCTGGGCCTAAAGAAATACGTCACTAAAGACAGTGTGCGGCTCTTCTGCCAGTCCTTCTTGGATGGAGAACTCCAGGTGAGCCACGGTAGCTAGCTGGGCCTAAAGAAATACGTCACTAAAGAGAGCGTGTAGGCCTTCTGCCAGTCCTTCTTGGATGGAGAACTCCAGGTGAGCCACGGTAGCTAGCTGGGCCTAAAGACGGGGGGGTGGGGAACCTTTTTCTTTTGAGGGGTCAATTCAAATTCCTCCAAGGGCCGTAGAAGTCTTCCAATACATGGGTTCACAGTGTTTGTAAACACGATATTGTGAGGAGGAGGGGGCACTGTGGCGCAGCGCGCTAAGCCCCCCACATTTGGGCTTGCATGCCCACGGGCACCCCGGTTCAAGTCCGGCCGGGGTTATTTCCCGATCCTCCCCCATCTCTCTCTCCCACTTACTTCCTGTCACCATCTCATACTGTCCTATCAAATACAGGCATAAAAGCCCACTGGCAGCCAACCATGTGAGCTAATTTTTTGACCGACGGCGGTTTGCAACAATCAGAGGTTGAGTTGTGCGCAGTTAGTTAGGGGAAAACAAAAATGTAGAACCCATGTATAAAAAGGCCTCAAGGGCTGTAAACGGCCCTCGAGACACAGGTTCCGCACCCCTTGCCTAAATAAATGCACAGTATGTTGCTGGGAGAGAGAGAGAGAGAGAGAGAGAGTGAGAGAGAGAGAGAGAGGGAGAGATAGAGAGATGGAGAAAGAGAGGGAGAGAGAGAGAGATAGAGAGAGAGAGAGAGGGCTGTATGTATGCAAGAGTGAGCTATACATGGTTAATATATGTGTAAGGATGTGTGATGTGTGTAATGTCTTGTGTGTAATGTCTTCTGTATTTATGCATTTACAGTGTGCTACTTGACACCTTAATTTCCCCCTGGGTACAATAAATGATACTCTACTCTACTCTCTCTACTCAACTTTTACAGAAAACACCTCAAGCCGGGGAACCCGAAGGCAAAACAGAACTCTGAGTACACAGCTGGATCAAAATAAACTATTTTACTGTAAAACATGTTTGTCATTTGCTGTAATTTGCAACATCTTTGTTGTGCCATATACCACCTACCCACAACAATCATCCAATCAGTGCTCGTACTCAAAAGACATTTAAATGCAGTGTTGTTACAGGTGCCCTGTCAAAGTCCAGCTACTCTAGATGCTATAATCAAGTGCCGGTGCCCCATGCACGTCCATACTCGGTCATCACTCCATATAACACATACTGTAAATGACATACAGTCCCAGGAAAAAGTTTGTACACCCTTTGAAATTTCTTACATTTCTGTCAAAATTGATCATAAAACATGGTCTGATCTTCCCGGAAATCTCAAGAAGGAACAATCAGAGTCTGCTTTAATTAATTCCATCCAAACATTTACATGTTATAATATTTTTATTGGTCATAAGGCCATAACATTCACAGGAGAGCAGGGCATAAGTAAGTACACCCTTGCATTAAGTAGGTTTTAACCCTCAGTTAGTTGAAATATCATCTACCAGACTTGTCCTGTAGTTGCAGATCAGATTAATAAAACAATCTGTTTGTATCTTGTCTCCCTCTTCTTTAGAGAACCGCCTCTCGTCAGCAAGGTTTGTGAGATGTCTGGAGTGCATAGCTTTCTTGACTTCATGCCATATAATCTCAATTATTTTTTGTCAGGGCTTTGACTGGGCTATTTCAGAATGTGTATTTCATTATTATGAAGCCATTCTAAAGTCGATTTGCTTCTAAATGATGGGTTGTTGTCACATTTCAGGACCCATACTCTTGTGTGCTTCATCTGTGTGACAGACTTCCTCACGGTTTTTTCTGTAAAATATCACAATAAACTTGAGTTCATTGTTCCAATGATGATAGCAAACCGTCAAGGGCCTGAGGCAGCAAGGTAGCCGCATATAATGACGCTCCCGCCACCATACTCAGAAGAGGAGATGTAACAAAGAATAGCTAAAAATGGGATTCATTCTGCCAATCTAAAATGAATGGGGTTTCTGTCCAAAAAAATATTGCAGCACCTTTGAGGTTTGCGAAAAAGCATTTATATGCTTCATAGAATTACTGCAAAATATTCTGTAGACCAACGTTGAAACCAAAGTTGAATTGTTCAGGGGAACACACAATGTCATGTTTGGAGGAGAACTGGAAAACCACACCTTCACCAAAACATCATCTCCACCTTTGAGTATGGTGGCGGGAGCATCATTATATGCGGCTACCTTGTTGCCTCAGGCCCTTTTCAGTTTGCTATTATCAGTGGAGCAATGAACTCAGAAGTTTATCGAGACATTTTACAGAAAAAAAGTGAGGTAGTCTGTCACACAGTTGAAGCACACAAAAGGATGGGTGCTGAAATGTGACAACAACCCATACTTTAGAAGCAAATCGACTTTAGAATGGCTTCATAATAATGAAATACACATTCTGGAATAGCCCAGTCAAAGCCCTGACAAAAAACAATTGAGATTATACGGCATGAAGTCAAGAAAGCTATGCACAGACATCCCACAAACCTTGCTGACGAGAGGCAGTTTTCTAAAGAAGAGGGAGACCAGATACATCCAGATTGTTTTGTTAATCTGATCTGCAACTACATTAAACATCTGGTTGAGGTTATTGCGACTAACTTAGGGTTAAAACCTATTGAATGCAAGGGTGTACTTACTTATGCCTTGCTGTCCTGTGAATGTTTACATCTTATGGCCAATGAAAATATGAAAACTTGTAAATCTTTAGGTTGAATCAGTTAAAGCAGACTTTGGTTGTTCCTTCTTGTGATTTCCGGGAAGATCAGACCATGTTTTATGACCAATTTTGACAGAAATGTAAGAAATTTCAAAGGGTGTACAAACTTTTTCCTGGGACTGTATGCTCAAATGATAAAGTGCTGTAAAAGGCGCAGGATATGTTTGCAACGGAGTGGCCCAAAATGCTCGCATTTCCGGTGTGTGAATGCGTACACTATAGTCTGGTCAGTCTGCGGCCTGTGGTTTGGCCTGCGGGTCAGCGGCCAACTGGCCTGCAGGATCCAGCATTGTGTTTGAGCAAAACTAAACTGATCTTTCCAACCACAAATGTCAGATTTGTCAGCGAGATTTATGGCAGACAGACAGACAGACAGGCCAAGCCTACGGAGGAATGTGATGAACGCAAACATTCAAAAAAAAGAGACAGAGAAACAGAGAGAGAGAGAGAGAGAGAGAGAGAGAGAGAGAGAGAGAGAGAGAGAGAGAGAGAAAGAGAGAGAGAGAGAGAGGTCCCAAACATGGAAACGCTGGAGTGATGAAGAAGAAAAAAAGGCAAGCGAGGCAGCGAGACTGGAATGAAGAGGGGGATATATAAAAAGCAGACAGGCTAAACAATCACGTACACAGTATATAAAAACCGACGCAATAAAAAAATAAGCACAATAAAAGTCAGCCCAGCCTGGGCTCAACAGGTTTAGACAAAATCTGTAAAAAAAAAAAATCCCTTTGGAAAGGAATCAGGAGTGTTTTCTGAGGCCCAGACTGAAATTATGCCTAATTAGCAGGGTTCGTTAGCCAAGAGGAAACGGAGCTTTGGTGCATGGGAAACGCAGGCTGGCACCGCTAGACTGCTAGACCAGTGTTTCTCAACGGGGGCGGTACAGTCCCCCAGGGGGCGTTGGAGAGCTCTAGGGGGGCGTTGAGAAGAATACAGCTGAGAGGGGGTGGTACTTAGTTGCCATTGGGGGGCATTAGTCCATTTCATTTTGTAATACTAAGGGGGCGTTGTCAGTCTTATGATGATGTCAAGGGGGCGTTGTGAGATTTATAATGAGGTCAAGGGGGCGTTTGTTCAAAAAACGTTGAGAACCACTGTGCTAGACAGAGGCGGCTATATTGTATGTTTAGCAACGACCAAGGGCCTGTGGCGCGCCGTCCTCACACATACGTTTTGCGGGCATGTACTGTAATCAACTTTAGGACGATGCTTTCAGACAAAAGCCTTCACAGCAAAACCCTAAAACCGGTGTGGGTGATGATGGCGGACGGCGGGACTCTTGTCTGAAAACCAATGGCCTTGTTTTTCTTTGATACACGGAGAGAGAGAGACACACATAGAGAGAGAGAGACAGAGAGAGAGAGACAGAGAGAGTGAGAGAGAGAGAGAAAGGTGAAAAACAAGGCCACACTTTCTGTCTGGATGTAAGCGTAACATTTAGAAAGTCAGAAAGCCTAATTAAGACGTTTTATGTGGCTCATGCTTGACAGAGGAATGTATAATAGGCAGCGTTAGCATCTTTTGGCATGTGTGGGGGTACACGTAGTATGTCTGTAATAGCGTTAGCATCTTTTGGCATGTGTGGGGGTACACGTAGTATGTCTGTAATAGCGTTAGCATCTTTTGGCATGTGTGGCGTGGGGCACATGTAGGATGTCTGTAATAGCGTTAGCATCTTTTGGCATGTGTGGGTGCACATGTAGGGTGTCTGTAATAGCGTTAGCATCTTTTGGCATGTGTGGGGGCACATGTACTGTAGTATGTCTGTAATAGCGTTAGCATCTTTTGGCATGTGTTGGGGCACATGCAGTATGTGTGTCTGTACCTGCAGTTGTAGCTCGAAGTGAGAGGTGTTTAGGCAGCTTAGGAGGTGGCACACTATACGACCAAAACAAAGCATTCGCTCATCCATTCAAATAATCAGAATCAGTTGCTTTAACCCATTGATGCTGGATGTTGCGTTGCGCAACATTGGCCCTGGTGCCTGGAGTTGCATGACGCAACACTCAGGCTCATGGGAGTTAAGACAATTTTATTAAAATATTGGTATGTTAGAGCTGAATGAACACATTCTAATGCAAGATGAGGGTCTTAGCATTTAAATGCAACTTTTATGGCATGTTTTTATGTGCTTCAGAGGCTGAGATATTTTGTTTTTTATAGGCTGAGGGCACCTTTTCCCAATAAGGGCTTAGGCATTCAGCATAGTAGCCTTTTGTGCAAGTGTTTTAGGCATCAATGGGCTAAGGACTTGGCCCTAAAGGTGTATGAAATAAAGCACCTATGCAAACTCAGTGGGATGGCATAGTTAACGTGTGAGTCAAGGCAGGTTAGTAAACACTTTTAGTAACATCAAAGAAGATGGATCTAACAAGAAGCGTCATTTTGTTTCTTTTCCGGTATCCACTTTATGTCGGGTGAACGTCCCTTTAGGAGACCTTCGGTTAGGAGACCTTCGGAGTCCTGAAGTTGAGAATCAATGAAGTCCTCTTAGCGCTGTAGATGGCGGTAGCACACGTCTTGCGCAAACACCTCAAAAAGAGAAGATAAGGTTGGGGACAACGCCCCCTTAGGAGACCCAACTTGAGCACACGCTTTTGCATTGAGTGGGCATGTTTTGCGATATCTTGTTCTGATTCAGTATTTTTGGTAACATCGTGTACAAATAGCTTTAGGCCCCATACACACTTATTAAGATACTACATATAAAATGCACAATAATGTATGCATTTACAGGTGCACCTTCCGTAGGCTTACACATTTAAACGGACAAAAACACCAAAACACTAGAAACGGTGCTGAAGTGGAGAAATCTGAAAACACAAATTTGCTAATTGCAGAACTACGGAGCAGAACTAGCAAAGCTATGAAGCCTCTGAGGCAGTGGTGCGCAAACTGTGGTACGCGTGCCACTGGTGGTACTTGAGACATCTCTGGTGGTACTTGAAATAATTGTTGTTTTTTTTTGCATTGATTTGAAGGCTGATCAAGTTGTTGCAGTTGAAAATGTGTCTTTGGTCTCACATTTTGTAATATTGAACTACCGGTATATGAATCTGAAAACATAATGCAGAATAATACTAGGCAAGCAAGAAATTTAAAAACAAACTTGCACTGAATGTGACCGTAGCTGTTGATGCCATTATGAACCTCTCCTGTATTGACTGGCAAAAGTGATGGAAGGCCTTTACTGCGATATTCTAATGTTGGTTGTCAAGGTGCTACTCGGAGAGCTCAATATTTTCTCAGGTGGTTCACACAAAAAGTTTGAGAACCACTGCTCTACCACTGCTTTGAGAACCACTGTCACAGATGAGAACAAAATTGGGGGTGTCCATAAAACGAGAGAGTTTGCAAAGAGTGCCTTTGATTTGTTGAATTGTGCCTTCAGGTAAACAAAGCGTGCCCACCTTTACCTAAATCATGGGCTTAAGTTGCTAAATCTATGCACTCAGTCACGTTGTATGTTGTGAATACAATTTGCTAAAGCGTGCCCATGATTTATAAAACACGCTAACATTATTAAACAATCATGATTTATTGTTTGCGTTCCAAAAATTACATGAGCAAAGTTTACAAATTGATACGCTTTAGTAAACGGTGCTCACAAGGTACGTTTTACACATTTTTAGATGAATGCACATCTTAATAAAGGGAGGGCACACTTTTCACAAACTGAGGACGCTTTCTTAATAGTCCCCAAAAAAGCAGCTCCCCGTGCTTCATATAGAACCTTCTGAAAACAATATAAAAACCATAAACCAATCCTAAAATCAATCACTTCAGAGAGCCCCGTAAAACTCCTCGCATCATTCAGAGCACAAGGTGAACAACAGGGAAAAAGCGTCAAGGCAAGGCAAGGCAAGGCAAGTTTATTTATATAGCGCATTTCATACACAGGTGCAACTCAATGTGCTTCACAAAGTTAACAAATGTAAATGAAAGGAAACAGGGAAGAAAGAAGGAAATGAATTAGAGTCAAAAAACATGTAAAACATTAAGATAAAACATAAGGTAAAAATAATAATGAAATAAAATAAAACAAATTAAATAAACATAAAAATAAAAATAATAATAATAAAAAAAGAGTGTGGCCCTGACATGGCGTAACGGTAGGGCACTGGGTTACTACGACAGTGACCCGGGTTCGGTTCCTGTCACCATCTCCAACTATCAAATAAAGGGCAAAAGCCCTAAGAAAATCTTTAAAAAAAAAAAAAAATACATCGGAGAGAAACAGATGTTGTTGTGGTGATAGTAACGTAAGAGATGGAAATTAATATGGAAGGAAGAGGAGAGGAGTAAAGAAAGGACAGAAGAGGAGAGAGAGAGCATCCTCCAAGGTTGTGGAGGACAGAGAGAGAGAGAGAGAGAGAGAGAGAGAGAGAGAGAGAGAGAGAGAGAGAGAGAGAGAGAGAGAGAGAGAGAGAGAGAGCGAAGGAGATGTCACTCCAGTTCTCAGACTCAGACACATTCCTGAGCGGATAGTAACACAACAAGTGCAGCTGAGTTCGCTGTGCAGATATGACATGGACCGTTGGAGAAGGAATGGGAGACGGAAGGAGTGGGAGTTTATGGAGAAGGCTGGAGAGAGAGAGAGAGAGAGAGAGAGAGAGAGAGAGAGAGAGAGAGAGAGAGAGAGAGAGATACAGAGGAGGGGAAGAAAAAGAGGAACAAGGGGTTTGGACCCAGATCTGTTAGAAAACATTTCACTAAAAACAGACAGCCACCCTAATTATATGCATAGCATGCCCAGAAGCAGTGTGGGAGCGCGCGCACACACACACATGCACGCACGCACGCACGCACACACACACACACACATGCAAACACGCACGCACACACACACACACACACACACACACACACACACACACACACACACACCCCCCCTCACACACACACACACACACACACACACACACACACACACACACACACACACACACACACACACACACACACACGCACACGCACACGCACACGCACACGCACACACTCACACACAGTACGTGTGCGCACCTTCATGTACACTACAGTTATGCAGCCTGTATCCTGAATGAACACAACACAGACCAGCCCCACACATGAGGCACAGCACAGCACAGCACAGCACTACAGCCTCGCTAACCGCTAGCTAGTCAGTTTGATGGCAGCATTTGTTTGTGGTGTCTGGAAAACCAAAGGCAGTAAAACCTCTTTTACACATGTGGGTCTGCGCTCTCTGTGAACTCTTTCTTTCTCTCTCTCTCTCTCTCTCTCTCTCTCTCTCTCTCTCTCTCGGTCTGCCCTTGTGAGACCCGAGCAGGTGTTCTCCTGCTAGGCTGGCCAGGGTCATACAGCTCAAATGCTTATTATTTACATAGAGGTAGCCTGTTGCCTTCCCTTTGAGCTGTGAGCACTCACGCTGCCCATAAAACACACCACTATACTATACCATTATATTTAGAAGTTTACAATTTGAAGTCAAACTTGTTTTTTTGTTTTTTTTAATCTCCATAGTGTGTAGTGTTCGAAACTCGCTTCTCAAATGTTGACAGGTATGGGGCGCCGTGACTCAGTGGGCAAAGGATCCTACCACAAATCCAAGGACCTGGGTTTGAATTTGGCCTGCCCCTTCTGTCTCCCTCTCTCCCTCTCTCTCTCTCTCTCTCTCTCTCTCTCTCTCTCTCTCTCTCTCTCTCTGTCCTATCCTTGTAAGGTATGAAATAGTGCTAGTAATGACAGTGTCAATCTCAGCATGATTCCACGGCTTTTATAGTTATCACCGGCAGCGAAAATAAATAGCTGTGGTCTGAAGGCACTTGATTTAATTACTGTATACTTACAGAATGTGTATGTGTATCTGTATGAGCATGTGTATCTGGATATGACCTTGCGTTTAGACTCGAACCCCATTCGCCAGGTTTATGGAATTGCCTCCACACAAGTTGCTACTATAAAACTGTAAAATGAATTGATACATAAAGGCTTGACAAAGTCTAAACTACAATGTGAGTGACAACCTCTCAGTCAAAATAAGCGCCCGGGCCAAAACAGGTTGGGCAAACAAACCACTGTCTTCGGGCTGAGGTGAAATTAGGTTTAAGGCTGTGGTAAACCTCCTAACCAGATGCCTTCAGACCAGCGACCGGGTTTACTCTTGGTCATGTCACCGTGACAGTTTTACTGTTGTAAATGCATGCTTGTGTCACATCAAAAAACGTCAAGCAGTGAACGAAAATACAGACTGACAGGCCGCACATAGTCTTGCCTGCATAGCTGCTTGCATTCTAGGACTTTATCTTACAACTCATTGAAGTTTGAGGGATGCAAAGAAAAATGCTGTGCTAAAAAAATAATCTGTTTAAGTTAAGTACAGCGGTAACACTTTATTTCAGGGATACATCTATTAGCACTAATACATACAATGTACCTGTATAAGTAAATTGTAAGGCATGTACAAAGCAAAATCAAACATTTGTTAGGCATGTATTCCCAAATGTGTTGTTCATGCACAATAAGGGATTCATTACCAATTTAACCTTAGCAGAAATTGTCTAAGCTATGAGATAGGCGTCTCTCATTGGCTCCCATTATAGCCCCGTTGGCGAACGCAGCCAAGTAGAAGATGAATGGGAGCCTATTGGGCTAAATGGCTCAGCAGGGATTTGTGACGGTTCTGTTCTCTGGTTTGTAAAGATGTGTGCACATTCTGTACCTTATCATGAACGTTGTATTAGAAGTGAAGTTAAAGGTTCCTGACATGGCTTTGTTCTCCCAAAGACGTGTTAGTTTTGTCCTGCAACACGCTAGCATTCGGCTAATACCTGCTGGCTGAGGAATCTTTGCGACTATTCACGACCAGAGCTGACGAGAGACGTACTCTGACTGATCCTAGCAGAGACATCTACGGTCACACACCTCAAAACCCCCCACCGCCGTCCAACATGTTAATTGAAGGTGCCCAAATTCTTAAGGATGAGCGCAGTCATTTCCTTTACCCCATGTACACATGCCGCTTTTCCACCACCTTAAATGCAATAAATAACAGGTGTCCGCAACAATCCTAACATAACTTTAAACACATCGACATCTGAAGTCAGACTTAAAACTACAAAACAAATGGCGTAGTGCCGTAAAGTCGATTGTCACGTGTTATGTCATTGCTATAGTTGAAATAAGGGTCATTTTCACGAATGTAACACTTGACAAGATGCAAACGTGTCGGCAAATGCTTTCACTTACTCATATCTATCGAACGCGACTCCATTGTTTACAGGGAAAAAATCACACGGGCAGATAGTTCTATGAGAAGGGTACAGCCCCATTGGCACCCATTCATTATTTACTTGGCTGTGATAACATAGCTGCAGTGCCACTCCTGGCCACACCAGCTAGTTGTGGCTCTTGTACAAGATTCCATTTTCTTTAACCTTAGTAAGGACCTAGTAGGCCTTAGCATTTGCTTAGTACATGCCTTACAAGTTACTTATGCAGGCATTAACATTGTATTAGTGCTAATAGATGTATCTCTATAGTAAAGTGTTACCAGTACAGCTAATATGAAGCCTACATTACAGGATTAAAATCTTGTAGTAGTTTATCCTTGTTCAGTGACAGGTGGCGCTGGCATTATCAGAAGATTCTCAGAAAATAGTGTGCCAGACCATTTGCATAGACCTTTGCAAATGTCTCTCCAAATGCAAATAGTTATGTCAAAGATTTTCTAGGTTCTAAAAATACTGAACAGGTGACGTCAACAATGGGAATTTTTCAGCCTTTCAAATGCAAATATGTGCAAATTGCTCCAGCATCATAATAATATCAATACCCATATGCAATCAAAACGAGGCTTCGTCTCTACTGTACGTAGTCCCATAATGCCCGCTGTACCACCAGTGGCACTCTGCAATAGTCATTGAAAGTAGAGATGCACCGGATCCTGATTTTTAGGATCCTGCCGGATACCGGATCCACTGCGTAGATCCTGCCGGATCTGGAACAGGATACCGGATCCTACAAAAGGGTTGAAACATATAGTCTACTCGCACACATGGGCCCTTTTTATTACGCTGGCTCAAACTGTTTTTTAAACTCATTGGCTTACTGCCACACTGTCTGCAACGGCCGCTTCCAAAAGGCTTTCACTCCATGCAGTGATTGGGTATGTGAAAGACTGACTGAAAAGCCTAGGCTAGAGATGCACCAGATCCTAATTTTTAGGTAACATGTCGGATACCGGATCCACCGCTTAAGATCCTGCCGGACCCGGATCCTGTGAAAAACCCTATTATCCTGCCAGATCCAGAACCGGATCTGGCAGGTGCATCTCTAATTGAAAGGTTAATTACCATAGTACTATGACATAATAGAGGGCCTTGCCCTTTAGTAATGCACTATGACTCGGTCATTGCCATTCTAGTAACAGCTAATGTGTGCAGGGGGACAGTGTGTGTGTGTGTGTGTGTGTGTGTGTGTGTGTGTGTGTGTGTGTGTGTGTGTGTGTGTGTGTGTGTGTGTGTGTGTGTGTGTGTGTGTGTGTGTGTGTGTGTGTGTGTGTGTGTGTGTGTGTGTGTGTGTGTGTGTGTGTGTGTGTGTGTGTGTGTGTGTGTGTGTGTGTGTGTGTGTGTGTGTGTACACACACACAAGTTTATTACTAGTGGTAAACTAGATGAATCCGCTGCGCGTCTGAAATGCTTTTGTCTGGCAGGTTGGGATATTACAGCACCGACAGATCATCCAAAAGGACGCAAAATCCTAGGCAGGCCGCACCCTCTTAGTGACGCAACACCTTTGGCGTTGCAACTACTCAGGTCAAGAGGAATGCAAGTACTTTCTGAGTTCCCGAAGATACTTTTTCGGGAAGCAAACAACCATAAGCAAACCAAAGGAGGTGGGTCAACATGCTGTTTGGGAAATGTTTATTGTTATGCTCTTGGTCAGACCAAGTCTCGAAGAGATTTGAATGTCAATGATAATCAGGCTAGCAAAATCACAATGTTCTGTGTGTATCTGTGTTTTTTCTCGGTTTGCATCTTTATAGAATCATTGGGCAAGGCTAAGCAACGTGAAGTTACTCTGTGCTTGTGCATGTTTAAATTGGCTTGAATGACAACCGTTGGTTTCCTTCCTAATAAAGTCACATTTCATATAGCCCATATCACTACTAAACCTTCAAATCACAAAAGTGGCTTTTTTAATTCCAACTCTGACTTTGGTGGAAAAGAGATTGTGGCGGTCTTAGTGGTACAAAGTGAACCACCTACCTTAAACAATCCTATGATTCCACATTGGCGGTGTTTGACTTGAAAGACATCAGATGTCATGTACTACGTAGAGATGATGTCACTCTGTCCAATTCCAAAAATCTGTTCATTGAACAAAATAAGAAGTTATGAAAACAACAGACATTGAGTGTGTTGTATTGCGCTTGGGCAGGGATGCCAAACTCAGGCCCAGGGGCCAAATTTGGCCCGCAGAGCCATTTTATTTGGCCCGTGAGGTCATTTTAAATGTGTATTACAGTTGACCCACATAAAATTACTGTACGAGTGGCTCCAGACTACGTAGTGTAGGCACATACTAGCATATGTTGTATTCAGCCCGCAACTACATCCCATACTTTGATTTTGGCCCACTTTGAATTTGAGTTTGACACTCCTGCGCTTGGGTTTATAAAAGAAAGTGTTAAGTGCACATGTGTGACTTTGGGAGGAAAACATGGAGGTCAGTGGTGTAGTCTACTTTATATGGTGGGTATACTCTGTATATTTGAGATTTTTTTGAAGTGGGTATACTGTATATATTTGTGCCATTCAAAACAATGGATCAATCAATTTTAAGTGGGTATACTGAAATCCCTGAAATTTAGAAGTGGGTATACTCTGTATACCCGCGTTCTACGTAGACTACACCACTGATGGAGGTGAGCGAGGAAAGCTAAAGAGCAGGTGTCCATACAGTACGTAGGTAGCGTAGGTGTTACACAATTCTTCCTTGTTGTCTCCCCTGAAGAGCAGACCTGTCTACAGCACAAGTCATATTTTCATGACCTCTTATCCCCACCCAGCCCAGCATGACAATGAATTACATCCACAAAACAGACAGCGGACCAGACGCTGAAATTACACAGTGACCAGGCCAAGACAAATCTCTTACACCAGGAATAACACACAGACACAGACACAAGGGTCAGCTTACACTGGACATAGCCGGTATAGTATACACTCACTCCTTCAGTAGAAGGATTTCCCAAGCCCCCCCCCCACCTATTGTGTGTGTGTGTGTGTGTGTGTGTGTGTGTGTGTGTGTGTGTGTGTGTGTGTGTGTGTGTGTGTGTGTGTGTGTGTGTGTGTGTGTGTGTGTGTGTGTGTACTGTATGTGTCTGTGTGCGTGTGTGTGTGTGTGCACGCATGCGTGCCTGCGTGCATGTGCGCATGAGTGTGAGCGAGCAAGCGTGCGTGCACACACACACACACACACACGCGCGTGCGTGCACAAGCATGTGCACAAGCATGTGCGTGCGTTTATGTTTGCATGTGCGTAGCACTGTAGCACCTTACCCTGAATTCATGACCCTCTTCCTCTTTCAATTTCTGTTTTCATTATTTGCATTCTATCGTTAACACCTGCATACCACAAATGACATTGGCAGACAGGCTATATGAAAAAAAACAACAACAAAGAGAAGCATATCCCGGGCCGAGCCGGGACACAAAAATACACTGGCAGAGCAGAGCAGACGGTCCAAAAGTGGCCGTCGGGGAGTTGTTGTGGACTTGAACAGGCAAGGCAAGGCAGGGCAGGCCTCGCTGGGCTGGCACGGGCTGCATTACTATAAGGAATGGCTGCTGTCTGTGGCTTTTGGCTTTAGTGGAGGCCACGGAGGTACAGTAACCCTCTGATTAGGCTCCGTCACATAATGGGGCCTCCGACTGGCTCGGTCGCTGTTGCCCGGGCGATTAGAGGGCCGTGTGGTCTCCGCAGCGGCAGCTTGAGGTTTAGTGGGGGCGGCGGGGCGGGGGGGCCGTGGACTGGCAGCAGCTGAGGGTGCCGTGGGTTGCACTTTGAAAATTGCACTTTGAAAAAGGAAAAGGGCTGGACTGGACTGAGGGAGATATAGGGCCTGGGAACCTTTGGCTTAACCCATTTTGTCCTAAGCCCTTTTTGGGAAAGGGTGCCCTCTGCCAATTAAATCCTAAATATCTCAGCCTCCGAAGCGCATACAAACATGAAATAAGTTTCATTTAAAAGCTAGAACCTTCATTGTGCACTAAAATGTGTTCATTCAGCTCTAATATACCCACATTTTTAATAAAACTTGAATGCAGCGTATATGCCGCTCCAGGACACAATGGGTTAAAGGAGCCCCTCATAATTTGCGGCGCAGAACTGACTCACTGAATGAACACCGACAGAACTGACTTTTTTTTTTTTTTTTACATTTCTGAAAATAGGGGCCCATGAGGGAGGGTGCGGGGCCCACCGGGACATGCCCGCTATGCCAGATGGCCAGTCCAGCCCTGGTGCGATGGGATGTTGCACTTAGAAAAAGGAAAAGGGGCTGGCATGGCAGAGCAGGCAGGCAGCATCGCCCCAGCACGCCGCCCCAGCCGAGCCGTCAGGCAGGGCAACCCCGTAAAAAACACAATCAGACAGACGTGATGTGTCACTTAGCGCAGGAATGATGATTGCATTGCGCCCGCCTGCGACCTACATAGCGTCCTGGAGAGGTCGTATTTATATATTGCAGACGAGACGAGAGGATAAAAAAGGGAAAACAAGCTTTGGTGCTGCAGGGAAAATATAGATTTCCTCTTCTGTGCAGTGCAGCAGGATGTTTGGTTTTGACTCTTTGTCAAGGACTTGTCAATCAAGAGTTTCTGCTAATTCCACTGCACCCCTGGTTATATTAAACCATGTATTCCACTGCACCCCTGGTTATATTAAACCATGTATTCCACTGCACCCCTGTTTATATTAAACCACGTATCCCAGTACAGTGTACATGGAATTATGCAATCATTCAAAAGTTGTCACTCAAATGACCTTGACTGTGGCTCAAATGACCTTGACTGTGGCTCAAATGGCTGAAGTACCGTAATGCAGGGTAGGGCTCAAACTACACGACTCCCGATTTTGCGTCCGATTTTGACGTCGGGGCTGCACCGCACACTAGAGGGGAATACCGACTGTCAATCTTATCGCTGCTCGCAACCACCAAGACAATGCCGTACGTTCTATTTCCAGCCGCAAATATCAAACAGTGTTTGATTGCTACGATTTGCGATCGGCCAAGAATAGTTGTGTAGTTTGAGCCTAGCTTTAGTCCCCGGTTCTCTCTCCCACTCATTTCTTGCAACCATCTCAGTCGCACTGTCTTGCCAATCAAATCCCCTAACTTTAAAAAGTTAATACAAGCTCAATTATTGTCTATGGGTGCACAGCCTCACCTGCTCACAAAACCAGAGAGCATTAGGCTAGATCAGTGGTCCTTAACTGGAATAGTCTTGGTAGTACCTACAATTTGTCATGGTCATTACGTGTTACCCAAACATTTTCAGAGCCCACGGAAGTCATTTTGAAAAATATATCCATGCATTTAATAATATGCATTTGCATTGTATCCTCTATCAACTAGTCCTAGTGGAGAGGAGTTTTAAACATGTTTCACTCTCTCTTCAATATCAAAGTAATTTATTCAGTACCGCATCTTGTTTCAATTTTGTGACTGGCAATAAAAGGGTCAATTAATACAATTTTACATCACAGCTCTGCGACCCACTTTTGGGTTCTGACCCACCAGTTGAGAATCACTGGCCGATGGTCGGAGAACGGTATGCCTCCGGCGCCTTCAGCAAACATTGTTTTTCACATTTTCTTTATCAAATTTAACGACCAAAATCATATATCAGGTCAGTATGACAAATGCAGGGTGTTTTGTTTGTACGGTCAATTTCTGCTAGTTTGCTTAACAGTGTTTTATTGCAGCTGTAGTTTGTCTTTACATGTGTAATTGTCTACATGTGAATAAACAAAATATTGACCCAGCTTATCGCAGATCATGGCAAATAAATGCATTGATCTGTTTTGCAGTCCTTTTCATGAATAAGCTTATTATCACATACGATTTATGTAACTCTAATTATCAGTAAGGCTGGTGCTATATCAAGTCAAGTCCAATGTATCACCCAAAGGGGATAATGAAATTGTAGAAAATGTATAACACATTAGGATCCTAGACTATACACCCAATAATAAAAAGCAAAGACAGATCAGCAGAATACAGGATGACAAGACCAATACACAAAATAAGACACTAACCACCTCACAGATAAGAGACACACAAAATACTGAAAATCACAAAATCCATAAAATAAATATATGAAAATACAGAAAATATAGCGATCACAACATGGAGAGCCATGTGTAATAATAGTCCAAGAGTCTGATGTGACTCATTTCAAATGTACAAAACGTTTGGAATGTTTGACACTGAATTACTTTTGTGCACTTTTCTTTTACATAATATACTGTAGTAGATGGATCAGAAGTCTTGTTTAAAATAAATCTCAGTATTTCACAATGAATTCATCCTGACTCAGTTTTTCTATTCTTTTTTTTTCTTTCTTCCGAGAAAATTACATATTGTGCATGTTTGTTTGTATGCGTGTCTGTCTGTCTGTCGGTCTGCATGTCTATCCAACTCTGTGGGTGTGTCTGGATGTTTGCATGTAGGCTATGTGTGCTGTGCATGCTTGTCTGGGAGCCTGTGCGTGGGTGTTTCTGAATCTGGTGTAAAGGAGGGGGGTGCCATGGAGCTCCAGAACCAACCAATCAGGTTCGGGACCGATTGTCTCAGTCGGAGTCTGAAAAACTGTATAAAGGCCCTGGACAGATGAGGGCAAAGACATCGACTCAACACAAGTGGAGAAGAAGAAACAACAGCTCTTAGCCTCAAAGCACCAAAGGCCTCGACTTACTTGACTTATTCTTTCCGCTTGAAGAGAAAGGCAACATTTCTACAGGAGAACCATGAAGACCTTCGCCATCCTCACCATCTGCGCCGTGCTGTCCGTCAGCTGGTCATACCAATACCAAGGTAAGCCTACCAGGCCCTGAAATAAATGACAGAAGTCCGCAACACTGTTAATGCTCCCAGTGATTTATTTGCACGACGTTTCGGACCTTCGTCCTTTTTCAAGTATTTTGTCCAGCACCTGTGCCACTGATGTGCGCGCATTCTCCACCTTCTTGAAGCCTACCAGGCCCCCCTTTCAAACAATGCCTTGGGGCTGTTGTGTCAATGTCCAGGTGAACACTTGGTCTTCACTGTTTTGACTGAATTTGTTGTCTTTTGCTCTCCTGACGGGATGTGTATGTGTTGTGTGTTTCTGGTTGATGTTCAGACATGGCTGCAGAGCCCATCGTGGAGGCTTCCTCTGACCCCGGCGCAGCTGCTGCACCTGACTCTTCGTCCTCGTCCTCCCAATCCGATTCGTCTTCCTCTTCAGCCTCCGACTCTTCTGCCTCCGATTCTTCTGCCTCCGATTCGGCGTCTTCCTCCATGTCTGATTCTTCCTCTTCCTCAGCCTCGGACTCCTCTGCTTCCGATTCGTCCGCTTCAGACTCGTCTGCATCGGATTCCTCCGCGTCGGATTCTTCTGCCTCCGATTCCTCTGCCTCCGACTCCTCGGCTTCCTCCTCATCCTCATCTTCATCCGAGTCCTCTGAGGGTGAGTTGTCCTCACAGCATTTGGTGTTAGACATCGATTGCAAGACTGTCAAATTCCTAATCCTCCTCTACTATGTAGCCCCATTGTCACCTTAAGATTTACCTTCAGATTATCCTTAAAGTTACCTGACTACAGATTTACAAAAACAATATGTCCGTAAATTAGCACGGCACCTCCTTTAAAAAGTGACTACTGGCTAACATCTCTACTGACTGACTTGACTTTCAAAAAGGGTGATGCTCAAGTTGTGATAGGCCTGTGATGCTGCCTGATGAAGGTCTAAGGACCGAAAGCTTGCAAGTCAAGTAAAGCTTCTTTGCACAAAAATAGACCTGAAGTGTGCGGATTGTCTTCTTTTTAAACAAAAAGGGTGATGCTAAAAGTCTCTTGCCTTGTTTGCGCTCTTCTCTTCTCCACAGAAGCAGCCGCCGCCACAGACGCCGCAGCAGACGCACCAGTGGACCCAGCGGCCCCTGAGCACGTGATGGTCAAGAGGGACACGGCGGTGGCCATGCTCAGGAGACACCGTAGAGCCGGCGCAACGCCCGCCGCCGACCTCTCCCCTCTGCAGCTCGAGAGGTAAGAGAGTGCACACACACACACACACACACACACACACACACACACACACACACACACACACACACACACACACACACACACACACACACACACACACACACACACAGGGGCTAGGTCAGCTCAAACATTAGTCTAGTAGATACTCACAAAAGAGGAAGGTCTTTACTTGCTTCTTGGAGGCTTCTAACATCGCTTAGTTTTTCTCCTCTCTCACTCGTTGCCACTGTAAAACACTGCAAGTTCAACTTCAAAAAAGTACGTTGTCCAACCTGCTGCCTTCAGTTTGTAAGTCAACTCAACTTGAGGCTGATATTTGTGTCAACTCAGAAATCAAAAGTCTCTCAAGTTTAGTTAACTTAAGGCAGCAGCAGAAGGGCAACTTTGCAATGTTTTGCAGTGTACTGATAGAGACGTCAAGGGCATCACACACAGCAGGGCAGGACTGGGATCAGAAAAAGGCCCAGACTCTAAATTAGGCGCGGCAGTCTCTTAAGAAAACTCAAACGAACCAACAGCCTCAGCCCCTGAAAACTGTCGGCCCACCGGCATCTATGCTGCTCTGTATACCAGATTAGCACGCCAGGCCAAGGTTACATGTTGTGGTGCACAGCAGAGGCGGAGCTATGGGGGGGAGGGGGGGGGCTGGGCGGCAATGGGGTTGCCCAGGGGCCCCTATGTGCAATAATTGTTCCGCCACTGGTGCACAGCTAGGCAAAGCAAAGGAGGCCATGTAGATCAGTGTTTCCCAACCTTTTTTTGTCTCGTGTACCCCCTAAACCTCTTAGTTGTGCCATGAGTACCCCCTAATTCATGTTCTATATCGCTTTCTCTGTCCTGATGTGACTGCTCCATACATTTGTTATAATGATAACATATTTCCAAGTACCCCCTGCAGTGTGCTCGCGTACCCCTAGTGGTACACGTACCCCTGGTTGGGAACCACTGATGTAGATGTAGATGCATGCCCACCACATAATTGCAGCAGACACCCCAGTCACCCACCCAGCAGCATGTTTTGGCGGTGGCCGAGGGCGATCCCATACATGCGCTGACTGCACGTTGACAGGGCCGGATTAAGATGGCCTGGGGCCCCTAGGCTACAGGCTGCTTTGGGGCCCCCTGGAAGGCAAATTTCGTGACAAAGGTACATAGACAGTGTCATAATTAGGAGCTAGGAATTAAGGGTACCATGTCTACCAACTGCACTCAACACAACAGATGAGTTTTTCAATGTTGCATCTTGTCACAATTCTGCATTTTTTCACTTTTGTCCAGTCAAGGGGGCCCCTGCAAGTGGGGGCCCCTAGGCTGCAGCCATATCTAGTCTGTGCGTTAATCCGGCCCTGCACGTCGACTTACTGCAGCAGGGCGTGTCGTGTGCTTTCTGTGCAAGCATGTAAGGAGACACACACTAGGGGGGAATGTAAATTACAGTTTTGATGTATAATGGGGCTGAAAGGTTAGACGCAGGGCTGGTCTGCTACTACATGTATACAGGGAAGCCGACAGGAGGCGGGGACAAAGGGGTCAATTGTTCCGGGCCAAGGGACATGGAGGGCCCCAAATTTGGGTCCCACTTACATTATATGTATTGGATTGGGGGGGGCTTTTCAGACAACTTTGTCCCCGGGCCCGGCCAAAGCTGTACACGGCCCTGCATGTGTATATAATGCCATGAACCACCACCACCTCTTAAGTCCCCAAGAAGCCAGCTATTTGCTATATGCACTGGTGGTTTGTGTAAAAAAAAACAAAAAAAACCCTTCTATAATGTCTGTTTAACGGATTCCTTGGTATGCAGCTAGCTTCGAATGTCTGAATTAAATTGTGTTGTTCTTTTCTTTTCTTGTCTTCCTGTCTTGCAGCTTGTGGGAGGTGTGCGAGGTCAACTTGGCATGCGAGCACATGGCCGATACGGCCGGCATCGTGGCTGCCTACACCGCCTACTACGGTGCTGTGCCGTACTAAACCACAACCCTCAAGACCAGCGGCACGCCTCTGGAATCTGCCTAACCAACAACATCATCCCCCTTTTCCTATGAAAGAATGAGAGAAGAGTGTGCGAGAGACAGAGAAAAAAAAAGAGAGACAGTGTTATATTGACTTGACAAACAGGACGACCACTCCCCCCCACCCCCCCACCCCCCCCCCTGGCTTGGCAAGTGGCATAAAAGCACAAGTGGTTCAAATCGTCTCCGTGGTTTCCGTGGTGGTCCTCCAAGGCGATTGAGTGATTTTTCTACAAGCCACAAATGAAGCCAGCTCTTCTTTCTTCAAGGGGGCGGTGGATGCTGTCAGTGTAACTTACTGTAACATACTGTACAGAGTATATAGATGCTGTCAGTGTAACTTACTGTAACATACTGTACAGAGTATATAGTGTTCTAACTATGCCAGTAGTAGCATCACTGCCCAGGGTTGCCAGATGAGGCTGATGATTTCCAGCCCAAAAAATGTTCAAAATCCGCCTAGAAGCAAAAAATCCCTAGCCTGGCTCTCGCGAGACCCCTAGTGCTTCGTGCATCTTCGTTACACTTCGTGACAATCCATCTGCGCGAGAGTCAGGTTAAAAAATCCCGCCCAATTCTATTGATTTCTATGGCAAAAATTGGGCGGGTTTTTTCTGCTAAATGGCATTTTTACCTGCACACGGCCATCCTAAGCAGCCCAATTGGGCGGGAAACAGCCCAATCTGGCAACACTGTCGCTGCCTCTCTCCCTGAAACCACTACTATAGTATGGGGACGTGTACATGTTAAGAGATGTAAGAAGTCTGTAAAAAAGGAAAATACTGCAGAAAATATACCATGTGTTCACGTTTTTAGAAGTTGAATGGATGTGAAAGAGTGTTGAGCAAAATATTTCTGTTTTTTCTCAGTGCATTGCTGTTCCAGGTGTATTGCTTTTACATATTCTGCAGTTGATTTACTGTACCTGAAAGTCATCCTAAGTTATTGAGTTTTACAGGTAAACAAGCCATGACATGGCAATGAAGCCATGTAGGCTTTTGCATCTGTAAAGCGATATGGTGCTACTTCCACTGGAGAGTGGATGCAACTACCAACTGTACACACTTAACAAATGTTATCTTAAAGTGGATAAATACTCTTCCCTATTAAGTGTATTTGTCCATTGACGGGACTGAACAATGCATTGGTTGCTTTGGTCTGTCTTCTTTTGTATTATTTTTCAAATGTGCACATAGTTTGTGAAAAATTATACAGTGGGTTACCACGTTTGCTTGAATGTTTATGTTCAATAAAAGTTTTAAATACACTTTTTGTATGTTTCTCTTTTTTAATGGGCCTGATCTAATTAATCATAGGCTACAAGCCCGCATGCTGATTCAATAGGCCTATTTGTACAGTGCCTCTACAAGATGACTGGAAACGTCTCCAAAATCAACTTGTTATTGCCTTCCTACATCAACTTCCGTAAATACAGGTGCGATGTTTACACATTCCAAACAAGTATTATGCACTAATTCAGCGAAATGTACGCCAAGTCCTCTTATCATATAAATAAATTACCTTATCGAGCCATTTCCTGGCCCCTACTTTCACGTGATCGCGCGTCCACAGTCCAGTCACTGGTTATGCGCGCAGGCAGGCAATAGAACGGGAAACGGAGGAGTAGTAGAACTAGGTGGAAGGATCAAAGGAATAACGTAACGGACTTACAGAAAATGGATTTTCTTTACGGTAGCCCATTCTCATCTCCAGTCGGACAGCGAATTGGTAAGTGTCAATATGTGTGGTGATTGTCTTCAGGCTGTAACCCCCTCTCACTAAAAATTGCTCCAAAGTACACAGTGCCAAACTTCAAAGCTTTTCATATGGACAACAAAGTTGTTGAAGTTTTGACTGACAAGAAGTTGGGCCGTGTTTTCATAGAAAATGCAGTGCCACAATATAAATAAAGGATAGTTTATTATGCCATGCATGTTGTAATTACTAAAATGCGCAGAAAAGTTCCTTGTTCGATGTGTCCAATATTACCGATGTGCTCTTGCAAGCGCATGTGGCATTTGATTGGTTGCCTTTGATAAATGACAACAACGTCGTCGAATCAGTCAGCAAAAATGATGTGGGGCGGGCTCTCTTACAGTAATGTCAACTTTCACAATAATGAGGAACTGAACTTAACTGCCGTACATAGTCTATCAGTGAACTTTTGACTTTTTATAGTCAACCATTTTGTAAAATCATCCTTGCATTGCATTATTCAAAGAGCCATTCTCGTTGAACTACACGAGTTTGTGAAACCACTAAATGCTAGGATTCCAGTCAAATTGATAGAAGTGGGCTACTCTGTGAGTGTCACCTCCTCCCGTCTTCCTGATTACGGCAATTACGTATAGCCTACGCCTGTGACAAAGGTTGCAAACATCTCTTTGTCAAGACAGATAAGCATCAGTGTCAGGGTTCAGTTCAAGGTTGAAAAAAAAAAAGAAAACTGGGTCATGCGGGCGCATCAGTTTTGGCCCAGTTCGTGGCACCACTTTCTCAGTCCCTGATGGCCTAAGCTGGTTTATAATCAGGGGCTAGACATTTCGATGGCCAGTGACAAAATGCGCGGTGACATCACCCGCCAGTGCGCTGACAACACCTCTTCCCTAACATCATCCCTTTCCTCTTGTTGCAAGTGTGTCAGAAGTGGTTCATCCACCTCGGATCGACTGTGCGCAAAAGCAGCTGACAGTCACATGAACCTCTGTGTGTGTGTGTGTGTGTGTGTGTGTGTGTGTGTGTGTGTGTGTGTGTGTGTGTGAGGGACTGAAGGGGGGATTTAGGGAATTACAAGCACTTAGTAAAGAGGCTGGCTGGCTGTGTACAGGAGGAGAGCTCATGTGGCCCTGCGGTGCGGTATGGATCACATGAGAGGAGAGGAGGGTGTGAGTGAGGGTGAAGTGAACCAACAGAGAGGAGAGAGAGCGCCCTCCCAGGCCCATAGCCAGCCTTGTGGTAGGGGGGAATCTTTTCCCCCCGAAAGTGGACTTCATTTGGCTCCCTACTCCAATGTCCCCAAATACACGAGCACACTTCAAATATTTTAATTTAGACATATTTTATTCATTATGAGTTTGCTGCGAGTCTGTTGCTGTCCTTAATTGTTTGTCTGTTGCTCCCCCTTCTTAACATAAATGGACATGAATGGCTTCAAATTACTGCTATCTGACAGTTACTTTCATTGTTGGCCCAGCGTTGGGGGGTTCGAGTGGGGTGGGGGACGGGAGGGGGGGTTTGAACGAACCCCTCAAACCCCCCCCTGGCTACGGGCCTGCCTCCATATACTGGTGAACGGTTGCCAGATGAGGCTGATGATTTCCAGCCCAAAAAATGCCCGCCTGGAAGCACTAAATCCCGCCCAATTCTATTGATATCTATGGCCATAAATTGTGCTGTTTTTTTTCTGCTAAATGGCATTTTTACCTGCAGACGGTGGGAAACCTGCCCAATCTGGCAACACTGAAACCAACAGAGAGCTCCCTTCCTAAACTGGTGAAACCAACTCTCATTTCCCCCTAAGTTACCTTGAATAAATCTAAGCACAGTCTCCCTTCCATTTTCTACTCCACTGAGTGGTTCGTCACAAATAGATCTGGAAACAGTTATCCGTGCCTTCACAACATCTCGGCTGGAGCGGTGCCCTTAAAGTTTGACCTCCCCCAGACCGAGAAGGTAGGTCGCCTGCAGTTGGTGCAGAATGTTGCTGCTCTGCTTGTAGCCTCTTACAGCAGATGGGGTCGCCGGCGGGCCTATTCACTATTTGCTGAACATACTCAACTACAGTACATCATAACAACATTGCTAAGACAGTGCCGAGAGCCTTAAGTAACAGATTAAGACATAGCCATTACAATTTTGGTGACAGTAAGGTTATAACACAGGTGCTGCGCTAAGGGGTTAACAGGCACAAAGAGGCAGGGAGACATCGGTGCCGCGAAGGGGGGTAGGGTGTTACACATTCTAAGGGCCCGACAGCTCTGACAGGGCCCTGGAAGGATGCTGATAACATAATGTGTCATTTTGGGGGCCCAAAATTTGAATCTTTCATTGGGCCCAATTTTTTTATCAGCGCCCCTGCAGGGAGCCACTGCCTTCCTCTCCTCTCTGCACTGGCTTACCATTTGTTTTGTTTTTTTATTCAATTTTCAATTCAACACTCCTTTTCGTTATTGGTCACTTAATGTTCAGGCCCCTATACATGGGTTCTCAATTTTTGTTTTCCCCTGGCTGCACGACCCTGGCTGCGCACAACTCAATCTCTTGATTGTTGGAAGCCGCTGTCGGTCAATACATTAGCTCACGTGGTTGGCTACCAGTGCCTTGCCCTACCTCACAACACTGTGCTTATAAGCAAAACAAAAAACATGTATATAGGCCTACATCTCCAACATGGTTCAGTACTATACTATGTAGCCAGGTCCCCAAAGGTCTCCTCCATGTTGCACTGTCCCACCTCAAACTCAAAGGGGGCCGTGTTTTATTAGCCTGATTATCATGACTTTCAAATCTCTAAGAGACTTGTTCTGACCAAGAGCATAGCAACTAACGTTCTCAAACGGCATGGTTGACCCACCTCCCTTGGTTTGCTACTGGTCCAGGGCAGAAAAGGCTGTGCCAAAGTTTAAACCACACATTTTCTCAGTCCCAACAGAACGTCTCTGCTTAAAACAAATCACTGCTTTCAACACGGCTCTACCCAGGACTACCCAGGACCGTTAGTGATGCTCAAAGTTGATTGCTAAGTTCCCGACAAAGTTGGTGGAGTCGAAGGTACCTGAACAAGCTCTTCTCCTGAGCAAGTGTAGCAGAGCCGAAGGTGTGGCGTCACTGCGAATGCAGAGCCTGGGTATAGCCAGGTCCCCAAAGGGCTCCTCCATGTTGCCCTGTGCCACCTCAAACACAAAGGGGGCCATGTTTTGTCTGAGGCAGCTCTGCATCTCTGGAATGGTTTACAGTACCTCCTGACATCAGATCCGCTCCCACGAGCACTACTTTTAAATCCAGACTCAAAACACGCTCGTACACCTTGGCGACATGGCAAGATAAATGATATAGACAGAGATAAAGATAGATAAAAACGATAAAAAGGGAAGAAGAGATTAACTTAGAGGCAAAGGCTTTTTATCTTTTATCTTTTACCATGATGCATTGTGTCCATGTTCTCCAGAGCAAATACATGTGGGTCCTCTTTGGAAATTTCAAGTAGGAAAAGTAAGATGATCGATAGAAAAGGTGTTCTATCTAAATTGTGTTGATTGTTTTTCGTGTTTGATGAATGACAGCTCAGTGACTTGCAGTCCACTGACACTGACATGTTGGCCATGTTTAAACAACACCTTAAGACACATCTTTTCCTGGAGGCTTGTGGCTGCTAGCTCCACAAGCACATTCACTTACATGCACGCACACACACACTCGTGCACTGACGCACAGACACACACACACACACATTCCTACACGATACCTTGTTTAGTGACCTTGGGTGTTTTTAAAGGCGCTATATAAAATGGAAGTATTATTATTATTATTATTATTATTATTATTATTATTATTATTATTATTATGTCCCCCTTCCCAGAGAGAGCCACGGGCTCCACACTGCAGTCGGAAGACTGGGGACTCAACATCGAGATATGTGACATCGTCAACGAGACAGAGGATGGGTTTGTAGATTTGTCATCTTTATCTCTCTCTCTCTCTCTCTCTCCCTCGCTCTGTCTCATTTTCTCTCTCTCTCTCTCTCTCTCTCTCTCTCTCGCTGTGAGCTCTGTCCATCAGTCTTCTTTCAAATGTAACGTAATCCAGATAATGACCTCTGAAGTCATTTTCTGTTCCCCATTCAATGGTCCAGATTATAGATTCCCCTCGTTGACGTTCTTGGTGGACTTGTTTCTTTTAGATTGAGCATTATCGCCCCCCAAAATAGATTTTCACTCCATTCAACCAACCAGTCACATTTTGACTCTCAGACAGGAAGACAAAGCCAATTAGTATGGAGGTGGTGACTCACTGGACTGGAATAGAGCTTGAAAGTGATGTCACTTCCCCTGGTTTCATGGGACCTCAACAGCGTTTTTTTAGCCGAAAATCGTATGTAATCCAATGGCGGTATTAAAATGATATTTCGATCCCCTTCGAGTTGTGCCACGAGCTCCACATATGTTGTTTCTGATATTTTTGTTTAATTTTTCGTACGAACCCCCAAACTTTTTAGAAAGCTGTGTTTCTTCACATTTTTCATGCAGACGGCCTTGGAACAAAACATTACTTCTGCATGAGAAATCTTTATCTAGCCTCTTAAACAGCATATTTGTAGCCCAGCGCTTATAATGATTGAGATCAGAAGATATTTACTCGCTACCATGTTGTTAGATGGTCAGCTTAGGTCCCGTGAAATGCGGAACTAAGGGGCGGGACTTTCAAGCTCTATTAGCAGCATGGCTTGTGCTGCTCACCATAACCAGTTCATATAATAGTGGTGTGCAGCATTGGCACTGCCCTCACCTTTCGATTCGATTACAATTAGATTTGATTCGATTTGATTCGATTCTACGATGCATTGCAATACATTACATTTCTACTGAGAGCAAAGCAAATTTTTCATCAGTCATGAGGAGGCAATAGAAGTAGTCAGATACTGAACAGCATTTTATTGGCTGTTTTCTGTATCAGTCTTACTGTTTTCAATGCTTTGAAGTGCTTTTATTTAATTTAACATTCATTTGCTCAAGAAATATCCATGGAAGTAATTGAAACTTGAAAAAATATGCAGCATCGATTAGTTGCCACATTGAATTGAATTGCCCTGCCCCCGCATTGCGATGCATTGCCGAATCGATTATTGTTGACACTACGGTCATATAATATAAAACCTTACATGTACCAGTCTTTAAAAACAACTTAGCGTTGAAAAAACTAGGAGGGGTGTAAGACATGAAGATATTAAATTGTGAAGTATGAAATTGAGTAGGCCTTGAAGATTGCCAAGAAATCTGCCAAGGTGGAGAAATCTACTCATCTAATGAGGATGTTTACTTTATCAGCATCAGAGTGATGTTTACTTAGCTGCTTAGTTTTGTTGTCTACACTTTGATTCTTTACTGAATTGTATTCCAATTGTGCATTTTATCAGTGTCATCAGTGTGTTCACATTTTAATGCAAAATTGCAGGTATATTCTTTAGAATCTGTTCAGAAAGGTCTGCAGCGAGATTCTCTGTTCAAACTCTTGATTTGACATTTTTGTCATATCACCCACCTCTAGTACCATATAGGGTAAAACACTATATTATTACCGGAGGGTAAAAACGGTTTCCATTCTCTTTAATCTGCAGACCCAAAGATGCGGTGAAAGCCATCAAAAAGAAAATTGTGGGAAACAAGAACTTCAGAGAGGTCATGTTGGCTCTGACTGTAAGTTTGCACACACACCCACACCCACACTTCAGCAAAGGCTTGTTTGTAAGGCTGGACTGGTAATCTGGCATACAGGGCATTTTCCCGGTGGGCCGACAGTCCTCAGGGGTCGATGTTTTTGTTTTTTTGTTTATTTATTTGTTTTGTTTCAAAATTTCCCCATAGAGACCGGCCCCACAATTAAGATGGGGCGGCCCATCGGTGCCTCCTTGATATACATTGGACTGAGGCTGAGCCCATCATCATTGTAGTATGGGGGTGGGTTGAGGGCCTGGTCTTTGTGAAACAAAAATGCCTGGGCTGGTTTATATAAACTTTATTACAGGCTCAGGGCCCAAAAGGCAGACACACAACATATACATAGAAATAAAATGTGCAGGAAAAAGAAGAAATAAAAAAAACAGCAATGATGCCAAAGCATATACAAACTATGTCATGACAGTCTTAAAAGGCAGCCATACCAATGTTTCCACATATATGATTGGTATCGGACAGAGCTATATCTGGCACTTGTGAGAATCATTATAATGCAGTTTTCAGACTTATCCAAACGGCACATGAACTTAAACATTAGGTTCCTCAAGAGAGCCTGTAAAGTACATAGTCTTGAATCACAAAATAGTTTACTAGCACTGCAACTCCTGGGCTTTTTCAGCAATATCCTCTGGCAGTCATTATATGCTACTTGGAGTTTACGCATTGTTTCTTTTTTATAGTTGATCCATAATGGAGCTGCATACATAGGGCTACAGTAGGCACGAAACAAGCTTACTTTCACATCATCAGGACAGTAATGAAATTTTCTTACCATCATGTTAGCTTGTACATACAACATTTGTCTCTGCCTATACACGTCAGCATCATCCTCCAGCTTGTCAGTGATGATGTGCCCAAGATATTTTATACTGCTTGATACACATATCGATTGCCCTGACAGGTAGAACGTTGGAAAAGGCACTTTATGATCCTCCTTGGTTCTACATATCAACACAACTCTCTTTTTTGCATTGTACTGTACATCAAACTCAACCCCATACTCAGAGCACACATTGAGGAGCTGCTGAAACCCAGTCCCCAGTCCAGTCCTGCTTGTTTAGCAGCTGTTGTTTTTTTTTCATATGTGTAGGCAGAATTGGGGTTTACCTCAACTGAGGTTCACCGTATTGTGGGCCCTGCCTGCTCTTGGGAAGGAAGGCATTCTGCATTGCCACTACAGTGTTGTTAGAAATTAGACTACAACACAAGATGGTGATTTTTTTTTAAAGGTGCACTGTGTAATATTTTTAGCTGTTTATTTCCAGACTTCATGCTGCCCATTCACTAGTCTCTCTTTTCATGAATACTTGCCACCACTATCAAATTGTTAGTATTCATTATGACTGGGAAAATTGCACTTTTCATAGACGAAAAGGGGGCTCTTCTCCATGGTCCGCCATTTTGGATTTACAGAAATAGGTATTTTTAGCTGAAATATTTACTGTACATTGGTCATACTAGTAAATATTATTTCATTCATTTGTAAATATTCATGAAAAGATCAAATTTGGTAGTAGACAGCACAGTTTCACTGAACAGCATTATAAGAAATTAATGAAAATGTCACCCTGGGCTGGCCTTAAAGCGATGGTTCGGAGTAGAATCACCCTAATGCCATTTGAACCGTGACACCCATCCACCTTTACACCCGAAGTGTTTTCTGCCGCAGGCTTACATGGACAGAGTTGCCGTGTTATTCGATGTTTATTCCGGATAGCTTGACTCAAACGCATATGGATCCTGGGCACCGTCTCCAACCTTTCCCCACAAAAATAACATGTCATGACACCAAACTTCTACAGTATAACAAATGTGGTTTATACTCACAAAAAGATGAATTTGAAACTTTGTACATAGTCCAGGAGTTTATTAGTAACAACACACGAGACGATTAGCTTTTCTGCTGCTAAACATCCGTCGACGTCACTTCCTCCAGCTGGGACTGTCCAGGTATTGTAAGGTTTGTGTTTTAGTCCACAGCCAGGATATATGCACGAGTGTGGCATCGTCTTCTATTTATTAAACGTGGTAAAATTTAAATCCGAAGTGGTTAATTTCTAGTTGTAGCGCAAGCTGTCTTTTTGAGTTTTCCGCCTTCCGGACTCACGTGTATTTGTTTCCATCAACAAAGTCCCAGCTGGAGGAAGTGACGTCGACGGATGTTTAGCAGCAGAAAAGCTAATCGTCTCGTGTGTTGTTACTAATAAACTCCTGGACTATGTACAAAGTTTCAAATTCATCTTTTTGTGAGTATAAACCACATTTGTTATACTGTAGAAGTTTGGTGTCATGACATGTTATTTTTGTGGGGAAAGTTTGGAGACGGTGCCCAGGATCCATATGCGCTTGAGTCAAGCTATCCGGAATAAACATCGAATAACATGGCAACTCTGTTGATGTAAGCCTGCGGCAGAAAACACTTCGGGTGTAAAGGTGGATGGGTGTCACGGTTCAAATGGCATTAGGGTGATTCTACTCCGAACCATCGCTTTAAATTACAACATACTCACCTTAGGTTCTGAAAACAAACGAAAAACAACTAATCATAAGCATACTACTACTACTAATTCAAGATTCAAGGAGTTTATTGTCTTTGCAAATTAATGCAACGAAATTGTGGACTAAATTGCTTATATCATGTCAATTCCCTGCACCTGTTTTAGATGTCCAAAAAAGTGACCATACTGACGTTCAAATGTTCATCTACAATTTGACATAATAATGGGGTCATAATTAGACGTCCAAATAGTGGACCTAGTTTGCACGTACGTCTGAGGTCCAGAATTGGTCATGGACCGACAGACGCAATGTAGACATCATCTCAACGTCTATACGACGTCCAATGTTTAGTGGGTAGTTGCAATACCTACTCTGGCCAGCATCTTACTTACTTGCTTATCCTCTTCGTCCCGGCTGGGACATAAGGCCGCAATCACACACTGAAAGAAGAAAAATCCGCACTCACATACTAAGTCTTATCATTTATTTATAGATTACCACAATGTCCAAAAGCAAACGCGTTTTGGCTATCAAGCCTTCATCAGTGCGTGGTCATCATACAATCATACACTGCCACTAAACCCTGTCTCGTGCTTTGGCCTGTGCTCCATCCCAGGACAACCCCATCCCCTTAAGCTCTGCCTCTGTCATCATTGTCCTTCGCCAGGTGTTCTTTGCCCTTCCCCTGTTTCTTTCCCCGATCGGGGTCCATCTCAAACATCTTACACAGTGCACCTATAATCCATGTTGCTATAAGAATGTACAATATAACTGTCCTTAACACACTACTACTATATTTGTTGTTGTGATCTTGTCTACACCTGATGGAGTTCACCAGCTAAGGTCTTTGGGTTCATAGGACATAACTGGAATGCACAACAATACCTCTTTTTAATATACGTTCTATGTATGTCTGCTGTCGCCCAGTCTTGCACTTTATATGTCTGTATGGGTATTGTATAGGTACTCTGGGTGTAATGTATGTATACTGTCTATGTCTAATTGTCAATGTCCACACCTAGAGTCTATGTCTATGTCTGCATGGGAAAGTAAGAAACGTAATTTCAATTCTTTGTATGACCAGCGCATGTAAAGAAATTGACAATAAAGCCGACTTGACTTGACTTGACTTGACTTCATAGGTGCTGGAGACATGCGTGAAGAACTGTGGCCACCGGTTCCATGTGCACGTGTGCACCAGGGAGTTTGTGGAGGGGGTTCTGGTTCGAGCCATCCTCCCCAAAAACAACCCTCCTCAAGTGCTGCTCGACAGAGTGCTCAGTCTCATTCAGGTTAGTCCTTTTAGAATGCATTAGGACAAGGTTTCCCAAACTGTGGTGCGTGCACCCCTGGGGGTGCGCGGCCTGCCATAAGGGGGTGCGCGAGCTAAATAGAGCCTTGGTGGATATGTGAGTTTTTATCCAGCATTAATGAACATGAAGTAGTTTTTAATTGTATGGTGAATTGTATGCTGGAAGGGTCCATCTGAAGTGTAGTTTAACTCCTAGACAATTGGAAAAGAGGATTGCCCAATACAACTGTGCATAATGCGCAGTGAATCATAGTTGCGTGGCCATCAGCACACCAAAATATTTGCTTAGGGGGTGCGCGGACCACATTGAAATGTACAAGGGGGTGCGCAGGGGGAAAAGTTTGGGAAACACTGCATTAGGACACAGCCCATGTTCAGTGTTGCCAGATTGGGTGGTTACCTGCCAAATTGGGCTGCTTGGGATAGCCATCTGCGGGTAAACACTGTAGAAATCGGCTATTTGGCAAGTTTTTCTGCAGTTTTATGCTCATAGAAATAAATACAATTTGGTGACCGCCTCCAGGTGGTTTTTGAGCTCTTTTTGGGCGAGATTTGATCAGACACATCTGGCAACACTGCCCATGTTATACGTTTGTTGTGATCATAAATGGCAATGACCAAGTCTTGCTACGTGACTTGTGTCGTACCATGATTGTGACGACTATATGTAATGTTGTAATGTAGCAGTGTGGTACTGATAGTAAGGCCGTTTTAAAGGGACACTGTGGGAGATTTTTAGTTGTTTATTTCCAGAATTAATGCTGCCCATTCACTAATGTTACCTTTTCATGAATACTTACCACCACCATCAAATCCTACGTATTCATTATGACTAGAAAAATTGCATTTTTCATACATGAAAAGGGGGTTCTTCTCCATGGTCCGCCATTTTGAATTTCCAGAAATAGCAATTTTTACCTTCAAAAATGACTGTAATTGGACCATACTAGAAAATATCTGTGTATTACTTAGTAAACTTTCATGTGAAGAACAAATTTGGCAATAGGCAGCCCAGTTTCAATGAGCAGCATAGTTGCAGTACCTTTTTTGACCATTTCCTGCACAGTGTCCCTTTAAGAGTGATTCTCTAATTCGCCTACACTTGTAAGTCCGTGGATTTTATTTGGCAATTCCACTAACTATTAACTGCATCCAATGATGTTTTGGACATTAGAAAACATTTATCTTTCATATAATACAGAAAGTGTAGACATAGCATTATTTCCCTCAGCAAGAATGAATATTTAATGCTGGTTTTGGGCGTTTTCATGCCGTCCTGTTTTCCAAATGTCAGATTCAGTCTTCATATTAGCATGTAAAGAAACTTGTTTTGCCCAAGATGATTGCAAATGTTGATTCACAGTAATTATCACAATATGACAAAAAAAGACCACTGTCCTTTCCATTATACATGAAATTTGCCATTTTGTGTGTGTCCTCGAAAACTGTGTTAACCGTGTCACGGTCTGAAACCCGCTCCATAAATCAGTAATGGTTTGGTCTTAGGCCATACGAATAACATCACGTGATGTCATAACCTCGTTGGCAGGATACGGGAAGACTTTTTGGTAAATTTTGAGCTCCATCCTTCCATAATTTAATCCATTCTTTTTCATGTTCTCATAGCGGGAAAATTGCCTGTCAACTGTGTTATCAACATATTCATAAGAATCTGAATTAGAAATCACATGTAGAAAAACACAGATAAAGCATACCGATACATGAATTGATTAAGGTGTTGTGGTGGAACTTCTGAGGTCCTCAGTTAGCACAACACCATAAAAATGGCTGAAATGTCAACGGTGTAACCGTCAATGGTGTTACAATTAAGTATGGCAGTCAGGGTTGCCAGATGAGGCTGATGATTTCCAGCCCAAAAAATGATCAAAATCCGCCCTAAAAACCCGCCCAATTCTATTGATTTATATGGCAGTGGGAAGGTTTTTCTGATAGATGCCATTTTTACCCGCACACGGCCATCCTAAGCAGCCCAATTGGGCGGGAACCAGCCCAATCTGGCAACACTGATGACAGTTGAGGAGGAGTATGTTTTTGCCAAAATATATCCATATTGACAGACAAACAAACAAAATAATTTGTGTTCTAGGGAGATGGGTTTGTCTGCTCTGCTTTTTTCTCCTAAAAAAGTGCCGACTTGTTCCCCTGCGCTGTTGACCGTAACACAGTTGAGTAACACGGTTGACTGTTTTGAAAGTGTTTTTGCGCTATTGATCCCTTATGTGTTGGAAAAATCCTATGAACATACACTAGGGATTATCTCTGGAGAAGGAAGTCTTGTGTAAGGAGGGTGACTATATTCAAATCAGACGTTACAGGGATTTATGATGAAAAATGTGTCAGTCTGTATCACAGTGACTCATAAAATCCTACTTATGAAGCTCAACAATCACATTTTCTATATCAGTTGCACAGATTAATGACAACATTATTGCTAAGGGACATAAGCACTTTCAAACATATATTGTTTCAACTCTGTAGTATTTTTATATATGTTTGAAATAGTATTTGTCCATAACACTGTTGACAAAATAATTAAGCAAATGTTCGCTTTCATTAGAGTATTTATCAAATGATTTAAGATTAAGCTTGGCAATTTGTTTGTTTGGAAACTTAAATATATACACTATTAGTCTAGGCAATGGGTGAAAAAATCGCTCGCAAGGTGATAAAAGCATGAAACTTGGCACAAGTGTTCATTAGGACATGCTTATCAATTTCAGGGGTGGAGCCACCCAGAATTCAATGTTGCATAGCAACGGTTGCTAGGCAAAGCATTTTCTTAAGCAACCAGCATCACAGATAGAGTTTCTTAGCACTTTTGTGGTGTCATGATGTCTGTCCTTGTTCATTAGGACATGGTTATCAGTTTCAAGGGTGGAGCCACCTAGAATTCAATGTTGCATAGCAACGGTTGCTAGGCAAAACATTTTCCTCAGCAACCAGCATCACGGATAGAGTTTCTTAGCACTTTTGTGGTGTCATGATGTCTGTCCTTGTTCATTAGGACATGCTTATCAGTTTCAGGGGTGGAGCCACCCAGAATTCAATGTTGCATAGCAACGGTTGCTATTCAAAGCATTTTCCTTAGCAACCAGCATCACGGATAGAGTTTATTAGCATTTTTTTGTGGTGTCATGATGTCTGTCCTTCTTCATTAGGACATGGTTATCAGTTTCAAGGGTGGAGCCACCCAGAATTCAATGTTGCATAGTAACGGTTGCTAGGCAAAGCATTTTCCTTAGCAACCAGCATCACGGATAGAGTTTCTTAGCACTTTTGTGGTGTCCTGATGTCTGCCCTTGTTCATTAGGACATGCCTATCAGTTTCAGGGGTGGAGCCACTCAGAATTCAATGTTGCATAGCAATGGTTGCTATGCAAACCATTTTCCTTGGCAACCAGCATCACTGATAGTTTCTTAGCACTTTTGAGGTGTCATGATGTCTGAATCTAGAGTACTTGTCCTAAGATAATTTCTTCTTTGTTATTCTTGCCATTCTAACTCGTTCTTGTATTGTGCTCATCTAAATTAAAGAGAGTTTAAACACTCATACAATTTTACAGTTGCTATTCCTGTATCCAAAGAAAAAGGCAATTGCCTGACAACATACAACATTTAGGAATTACACTTTCAAATTCCTGACAGTAAAACACATACAATTCAGATAATAACCATAGACAATGCTTGCTTGGTTCACACCAGACCATACCACAAGTTAGATATGGTCTGTAGACTGCCTACTGATTTCTCATAGAGAGGAGTGGTTTGCTATTGCAAACGGCCATTTATTTGCTGTTATCATTAAGTGTTATCATTTGGTCTATATGTAGCCCATAGCCAATTGTGTTACTTACTATATATTGAAACAAACTGAAAGCTTCCGTTTGTCAAGTACTGTAATACACGTCATCATCTTTCCACCCCTCCCCACTTGCTGATTGGCCCCCAAGATCTAGTTGCCTCGCTGAGGGATAGAATCCATGCAAGCTTTTCAGACTGGAATGTGCAAAGCAACATAGGATTTCCCAGGCTAAGACAACACAACTGATACTGTGTAGGCAGCAGTGGCGCTTAAGCACTCATTCAAACCCAGATTGTCTGTTTTTGTCTAGATTCAGCCCATTAAGGTTAAGGTTAAGTAAGGATAAGGTTAATAAGAGTGTTTTCCACACCTTCATATATGGCTGAAGAGAGTTTGAGCCCCAGGAACTGTCATTAACTGGCACAGAAAGATGACTGTAACAATACGCATCGCATAAGCTAAGCACTTGGCAGTGAAATTGTATATTTTGTACACATTGCAATAATCAGGTTAATGATAGAATGGTATGTCAGTAGGTTTTTGGATAGAGAAACAGTACAGCGCTTCTATTCCATTTGATAAAGGTTCAGTGTAAATACTGTAAGAATTAAGTTAAGACAAGGATGTGAAACTCAGGCCAGGGGACCAAATTTGGCCCACGGAACCACTTCGGCCAACTTGGGCCAACTTGTATTACAGTTGGCCCACATACACCATCAATACATAGACAATGTGACTTGAAGGCAAAATTCAGTCAGTCCGAGTTAGAGTACTTTTATAAATCCACAAAGCAAAATTTTGTTCATCACAAGAATGATGAGTGTGTCCACACTAGTGTAACAGCACATACATAGTTTGTTAGTTTTACATTTTGATATTTGGAATATACAAAAAGTAATTATATATTAATACAGTAATAGGCAAACAGTACCCATGATTGTAACCAACTGCTAACCTGACAACTATTGGTTAAGAGAAAAACATTTCTTTGCATTTCATGACTATAATCTGCTGCTATTAAACCATATAATTTTAGACAGACTCCATTCATTTTGAAAACATGTTACAGTTGTCTAAATGATTTGTAACACATAATCCATTTAGGATTTTATAATTAGTTCCTGGGTATGCATGTCAATAATCACTTTGTCATTTGACACAACACAGGCAAATGATGTTGTTCATGCAGGCATCTTTCTTTCCAAAGTTGTAATTTTGTGCTCTGAATGATCAGTATGCAGTAGGCACATGTAAAATGCAGTGAAATAAAGAGAGGCCTGACTTGAAGTGACACTTAAAGCCCCTCATTACTACAAATGTGTTCAAGAAGAACTTAAGTGAGAATAATATTCACATAATTGCAAAGCTTTGTGGTTTCTAGAATGACACCAAAGGAATCACAATGCCCCATTTGCTATATAACCTTTTAATGTATTAATACAGTGGTATAGCGAAGTCAAGATACACATATCATACCACAGAACTGATTAAAAACTGTGTTGTTGATGTTTGTTGCTCAGGAAAGTTCATTGATTATGAGAGGTCATAATCATACATATTGCAGTATTTGAAGCATTATGATGCATTATTTTAGTGATATTAGGGCAAGGAGTCAATATTTAGACATAACAACAAAATTGCTGGGAACTGTATTACTCATGCTAGTTGCTAATGGAGATGCTTTACCTAACAATTGTTGCTAGGCAACATTGGATTTTGAGTGGCTCCACCCCTGATATTTAGTGATATTTGGGCAAGGAGTTAATATTTACACATCATAACACCACAGAATTGCTGGGAACTGTATTACTGATGCTGGTTGCTAAAGAAGATGCTTTACCTGGCAACGGTTGCTAGGCAGCATTAAATTCTGAGTGGGTCCACCCCTGATATTAAGTAATGTTAGGGCAAGGAGTCAATATTTAGACATCATAACACCACAAAATTGCTGGTAACTGTATTTCTGATGCTGGTTGCTAAGGGACTGTACGTTATTTACCGGGGGGGGAGGGCTGGTGCGCTGGAAGTCCGGTCAAAAAAAAAAATCATGGCCCCCCCCCTCCACCTCAATTTTTTCCCCATGGCCCTCCCCCCACTTCAATTTTGTTTTCCCATGGCCCTCCCCCTACAGGTAAAAAAATTTAATATGTAAAATTGGTAGATGAACAACCATCATGACAACAGTCAGAGTAGCCTACATCAAGGGCGGTTGTCTGCACTATTATGTGCTATCGATATCAGTGGATACCTATGAGAAGCCGCTAGAATCTACCACTGCGGCTGCATGGGATGCCTTTTAACTCCACTGTCACCAAGACACATTGCAGGGACGCAGGAACTCATTTTGACCAGTTGTTTTTTTAGATGCAATTTCCTGCATTCTAATCAATTTTAGGATGAAGAATGGCGAATCCCATCTGACTAACTTCTTCATGTTTTATGTAGCCTAACCAAGGATGACTAGATTTTACCTTTTTTTTTGTTTAACATTTCACTTCAAAATTATTAAGTTCTTCTTGTGGAAGGGAAACGCGCACCTTAAGGGCAGATTATAGTTCAGCAACGGCGCCTGTTGCTTACGGTCGCTAACCACTGTTGATGTTATAGATCTGCGCACGAGGTCTCATGTCGTTAGCTACATTTGGCTACATAGCTACAAGGCTACAGTACAGTAGTCAGACTGCAGGCATTGTGCCGCGAGTGCTAAACTGATGTATTGTTTGTTTGCTACTTACTAATTCAGTCATTGTAGCTTCATTTATGTACACACACTAGAAAGAAAGCGTTCGTATTCCACAGAATATTGTCAGTTTGGCTCTCGTAAACTACCGGAGAACTGTGCCGCCACGAGAACAAGGAAGTAACGAGACGACCAATCACAGCGCCTTTTCTCTGCGACCTTCACAACCGTCTGTCCCATAGTCAGGATTTTTTTGAGGCGCACAACGACGATTGCAGAGCCTCTGCATGGGGGGCGTGGTCGCGCACAGACGGTTGCACAGGCTCTGCAACCGTCAGCGCCAATAAGTATAAATTGGCCTTAATGTGGAGGTGAGGGCGTGTTCAAGAGCAAATCGCGCTGCCGTGACACTTTCTCTCTTCTCCATGGGCAGTCTACAATGTGTGAAATTAGTAGAAATGCATGACTAGGCTATGCGATGCACTTGTGAGAGGTGACCGGGCTTTCAAACAATTTCGATTTTCTTGCAATTGCGACTGTGTATCTCAAGATGCATACGATCAGGACCCCTGCCTTGTCTCCCCGCCCGCGCACAAAAGCACGCACGCACACACAGACAGGCATAGGCCTACTGCTTCCCGAATGTGATTACACTCTGACGGCCAAAGAGTTTGTGCTGTGATCGGCGAGAGAAGTAGGTTAAGCGCCAAAGCAGCTGGTGCCATTGCTGGCTATTGATACAGGGAGAGTGTGAAAGCCTAGTTTGCATTTGGCGTTGGCCATATTCAAGACGCACTAAAAGGTGCCGCTAAACGGTGGTCAAATCAGCAGCAAGAGGCAAAAGGAACAAATCGCCACCACTACAAAAGTCCAAAACATCTAACAATAGCACAGCCATTTCACACCGCGGTCAACTTTGGCAACAGTTATAGGCCTATGATAGACAAGCCACGCACACCATCGGCTGTGCTATTCACTCCATAGCCAACTCCGAGGCTAAGATAGACTTCACCAGCAATAGGCAAGACCTAGCCTACCAATGTGCTACTATGAATCCAATCTCCACCGCAAGAAACAAAAGTCACTTCTTACCTGACACGATGCACAATTTTGGTGACATTCCCTTCTTCCGTCGCACTTTAAATTCACCTAATTCCTTGCTTAGTTGGTCCGTTTTTGATCACCAAAGTGATAAAAGTTAGCTCCTCCAATGGGTTTAAGACCGTGTATGTTGATGCATGCCCAAGCCAACATATCTCTGTTAATACCACTTTTATTACTACCTTGACACCACAAGCTAAACAAAATAAACGTCTCTCTCGGCGGTGCTATGCGACCATTGAACACAGATGTAAAGCACACGGCGGTGCCAATAAATAAAATCATGACTTACCAGAAGCTGTGACCACCAGTTGACTACAACACCTCTCCAAAATTCCTCTGGAAATGCCCATCCAATTCATTGTCAAAACTTCCCAAACTGTTTAGCCCATTACACCTCAGCTAGTTTGATATTTGCTCACGGGCATTTTCTATGATGCTCAATGTTCCTTCGTAGCACTAGCAATCCTACAGTGAAAGAGAATCAGCGCGGGCAATCTACAGTAGCTGCACCTGATAGTTTTTTGACTACAGATACATGCTTCAGTGCTAAAGTAGGCCTATGCACCCGGGACCTTGCATCGCAAAGCGATGTGTTTCAGAGCATTTTTTATTATTATTTAAAAAAATAAATGAAAATAAAATAAAATAAATTCGGTTTTTTTTCCCATGGCCCTCCCCCTAACTCCGATTTTTTTTGCCATGGCCCTCCCCTCCACCTCATTTTTTTTAAATCATGGCCCTCCCCCCCCCTACGCGCCAGCCCCCCCGTAAATTCCGAACAGCCCCTAAGGAAGATGCTTCACCTAGCAACCGTTGCTAGGCAACGCTGAATTCTGAGTGGCTCCACCCCTGAAATTAATAAGCATGTCCTAATGAACATTTGTGCCAAGTTTCACGCTTTTATCACCTTCCGGGCGATTCTACCATTATATTGCACCCATTGCCTATACTATATGTAAACATCTAGGTCATTTAGTTGAAAAAAAATACTGATAATTGACATTTTGCTTTTGCCAAAAGCGTAGGGGAATCGTATAATCACTCTTAAGTAATAGTAAGGTGTGTGTTCCAGTAGATTAGTGTTTCTCAAGGCGTGCTCTACAGCCCCCCAGAGGATTTTGGAGAGCCCTAGGGAGGGGCGTTGAGGAGGGTAGAGCTGAGAGGGGGCGGAGCTTAGTCGATTTGATTCCGATCCAGAAGGCTACGATCCGATTCAATCCACGATCCGATTCGATTCGATATGATATTGATCTTTTGTATTGCTGGGCTGTCACTTTAACCCATCTATGCCTAGAATTCTGAGACCGGATATGAAAACCTAAATATATCAGCCTTTGATGCCCACAAAAACATGAAATATATGTGAGAAATAAGTGGGAAACTGTGGAAGAGAGGTACAGGATGTGGTTGAAAAAATAGCACCTATAATGATCTTCAAAAGCTCGATCCACAAAGTTGTGAATCGATATATCCCTTTTCGACCGTGAATCGATATTGGATCGCGATTCGATCTTTTGAACCCAGCCCTAGGCTAGACTGTTTTCATTATTTCCAAGTGAGTGGCTTGTTAACGTCAGTGTTATGTTCAGGTATTATGTGACTGTTACATCAGGGAGTAATGATGTGAGGGGGCTCAGCTTTTATTAGGATTCAGTTTGATTGATTTGTTTGACACTTCTCATGGTGTTTGACACTGTTGACTGCTTTTGAATGTGATCTACTTACTACATGATCGTTCTCATTTCACAAGCTTTTTATAACCTCTTTCCCACAAGCTTATTATCTTTGTAAAATGTGTAAGATGTAGTAACCTTTTGTATAAGTGGAAGTCACCTGCACATCACTGGAATTCACGACCATTACACTGTCATATGGTTATAAACTATCTCTGTTATAAACCACCATTATAAATCAGATCTGTATGTAGCCCTTAAATGCACACCGTACCTTCAATGGCACACTGTAATAGTCATTGAAAAGTAAGGTAGCTACTATAGCACTACAATACTATGACATAACACAGGGCCTTTAGTAATGCACTTCGACTTAATCATTGCCATTCTGGTAACAGCACATTTATAACGTGTAATTAAAATAAAATAGAATAGAACAAGACAGAAAATATTCTAATCTGATTTGTGTTTTGCCTCAGGCATGGGCCGATGCCTTCCGGAACTCTCCGTCGCTGTCGGGGGTGGTGTGCGTGTACGATGACCTGCGAAGACGAGGCCTGGAGTTCCCCATGACGGATCTGGATGCTCTGTCTCCCATCCACACTCCACAAAGGGTCTCTGTCTCTCTGTCTCTGTCTCTGTCTCTGTCTCTCTCTCTCTCTCTCTCTCTCTCTCTCTCTCTCTCTCTCTCTCTCTCTCTCTCTCTCTCTATCTCCCTCTCTCGTTCTCTTCCTCTGTTTACCCAGCCAGCTTTGGACTCTGTACCCGCTAATCTGTCTCAGTTAGCTGTTGCTATGGCGCTATGCAGTGGCGGAAGAATTGCACATAGGGCCCCATGGCAAGACACTTGGAGGGCCCTCCATGTGACATGCTGTGGTCACAATAGGCCCCCCCCACCACCACAAGTACAAGAGGGCCCTGGGTCCAGGGGCAAATGCCCTGCTTGCATCCCCGTATAGCTCCGCCCCTGTTGCCATAGTGTCAACCTACTGGTTGCACTGATTGGTTGTAGTGTTCTGTGCCCGGTTACCCAATCCCACTGTTTTACTCCAGCTGAGATTACTGACAGAAACTACATGCAATTTCAATCCTTAAGCGTTTGGTCATATTTCCCTTATTTTTACAGGGAAACCTGTTTGTTGCATATTTTAGAACTTAATTAATTGTCAATGAAATACTTACAGTATCAACCTATAACATTGTTTGCCTCTCTGCCTACTCTACTTTAGATGTCATAATATAAGCATGTAGGCCCTATAATAAATGCGGCCCATATTTTTTTTTACCCCCCCTGTATATGTCCACCTGTTGTATTACATGATATCAGCTATAAATGGCTTCTTATTGTGAAGCATTTGTTAGTTAAACTGTCTTTGTCTCTTTAAAGGGACACTGTGTGAGATTTATAGTTGTTTATTTCCAGAATTCATGCTGCCCATTCACTAATGTTATCTTTTTCATGAATACTTACCACCACCATCAAATTCTAAGTGTTCATTATGACTGAAAATGTTTAGCTTCAAAAATGACTCTACTTGGACCATACAAGGAAATATGTGTTTATTACTTAGTAAACTTTCATGTAAAGATCAAATTTGGCAATAGGCAACCCAGTTTTACGTAATGAGCAGCATAGTTTCAGTACCTTTTTTGACCATTTCCTGCACAGTGTCCCTTTAAGCTATTAGTATACCTTGGTGTCCTCCGAGATTACTAAGGTATCTAACCGTCTGTCTCTTTGCCTGTCTGTGTGCTCTCACTTGCTGCCTCACTCCATTTCTCAGAGCGCGCCAGAGAACGGCAGCATCGCTCCCCCGCCAGCAGTGCCAGCCCAACTACAGACACAAACCCTTCACGCTCCTGCTCCTGCTCCTGCCCCTACTCCTGCTCCTCCTGTTCAATCCCCAAACTCCGACCCCCCACCAACAGACGGCCCGGTCGCCTTATCGCCAGAACAGGTGAGTAGGGATGCACGATACCACTCTTTTTTTGAAAACCAATACGAGTCATTTCTGTACTTGCCAATACCGAGTACCGATACCAAAACTTTTACCTCCAACATACAATGAAAATAAATGCATAACCTTAGATAGATAGATAGATAGATAGATAGATAGATAGATAGATAGATAGATAGATAGATAGATAGATAGATAGATAGATAGATAGATAGATAGATAGATAGATAGATAGATAGATAGATAGATAGATAGATAGTTTATTTGTCCTTTCGGAAGATTGTTCTGTGCCATTTGGCACACTGTAGTAGTGCCAAATATAACCTTGTTTTTCCATTTGTGATATTTGTTTTATTGTCCATTTCCATGCCGATACTGATACCCGTATTAGTATCAGTGTGCTGAGCCCCCCACATTCGGGCCTGCATGCCCATAGCAACACGGGTTCGAGCCCATCCTGGGTCATTTGCCAGCTCTGCCCAACTTCTCTCTCCCACTCTCTTCCTGTCATACTCTCAACTGTCCTATCAGCAATAAAGACACAAAAAAACATTATATATACAGTATATATATACAGTGGTTCCAGTTAGTATTGGCACCCTTGAAGTTTAAGCACATTATGGGACATATCTCCAGACAACAAATAATAAGGTCAACCATGATTTTTCTATAGATAGCTTGTGGTTGATACTAAATGTAAAAATTATCAACAGCATTAAATACTGAACTACGAGAGGGAAAAAATTGAAGAAGGTAAAGCTCCGGGAATCACTGGTATTGGCACCCTTTACTGGATACCATGGTGGAAACCCAATTTGACTCAAATATGGTAGATAACAAATGGGAATCACCTCTGTCAAATTGCTTTTGCCCATAGGACATGAATTAGGCAAGGAAGTTTTATATTTATGTTTTAAAGAGCCCCCTCTTACATCTTGTGCGTCTTTGACCAATGTGAAGACAGCAGGGCTATATATATATATACACGTTATGGGGCTCTAAATTAACCCTCTGGAGTCGAACACCAGCCAAACGGCCAAATGCTGGCGAAATATCAGTTTGGCTGGAAGAAGTGACCGACTTACTAGCCACTTTTACTGAGTGTGTGTTTGGCTTGTAAGACTAATATCTATAGCCATTTTAGCTGGTGATGAAAAAAAACGTTAATTTGAACCCTTGATATAGCTAACATTAGCCTGCGGTGTGCTGTTTCTGTTTCCCAGAGGCAGAAGCTGCAGGCGGAGCTGGACTTGGTGAAGGGGAACCTGCGCGTGATGACAGAGATGCTGAACCAGAGCACCACCGCAGAGTGCACCGCCTCAGATCGAGACCTGCTGCAGGTAATCTGCACTCTCTCAGGGTTGCCAGGTGAGGCTGATGATTTCCAGCCCAAAAAATGCTCAAAACCCGCCTGGAAGCACTAAATCCTGGGCTGCTTAAGATGGCCGTCTGCGGGTAAAAATGGCACTTAGCAGGAAAACCCGCCCAATTTTTGGCCATAAAAATCAATAGAATTGGGCAGGTTTTTCTGCTAAGTGCCATTTTTACCTGCAGACGGCCATCTTAACCCCTGAAGACGTGGCTGTATACATTTATTGTCACCAGTATGGTAATGCCCAAGTCGTGGTGCATTACTAAAGGGCCTGTGTTGTGTCATAGTATTGTAGTGCTATGGTTGTTACATTTCAATGACTATTACAGCGTGCCACTGGAGGTACGGCGCGCATTAAGGGGCTACGCAGCCCAATTTGCCTGGAAACAGCCCTATCTGGCAACACGTGTCTCACTCTTGCTTTTGCTGTCTTTTACAAAAGGTTGGAAGCTCTTCTAGAATGGCTTAGCGGTGGGCTGGGAAATTCTTATTGTAGGTGGCAAAATTGGCCATTTTGCTGACCCGTAAGAATAAAATGCTTGGCCTAGCCTCAGTGGAGATGGTCAAAAGTAGGCTCGAGGTGGAATTCGTGTATTACAAGAGAGTTAATGACATTATGATTCAATAAAAAATGTTCAATTATTCAATAGAGACATTTTAAATCTCTCTCTCTCTCTCTCTCTCTCTCTCTCTCTCTCTTGCTCTCTATCTCTGTCTCTCTCTCTTATACTGCTCCCGTCGAATCTGTAACTGTCTGCCCTTCTTTTTTCAACCCTGATTTTCTTTCCACAGATTTTACCCTACTCCTTTGACTTTGTGAATTCTTGAAAGACTGCACGTTTCACAACATTTGTTTTGCATAGCTTTAGTACATGACCGCAAAGCATGCCTTGTCGGTTATGATTTACCAAAGTTACTAGCATGTTAGTATACCTTGACATTTTACTTCACAACATAGGTTGTGTGAGCGTGTGCATCCATGTGTGTATCAAGGTCATTGGTGTGATCTCTGAAGATAGTTGAATGTAGTCCATGATCTTTGTTATAGCTCTGTGAATGTCAATGGGCTTCTGATTTGACTTGTCTTGTGTGTGTGTGTGTGTGTGTGTGTGTGTGTGTGTGTGTGTGTGTGTGTGTGTGTGTGTGTGTGTGTGTGTGTGTGTGTGTGTGTGTGTGTGTGTGTGTGTGTGTGTGTGCGTGACTGTGTGTGTGTGTGTGTGTGTGTGTGTGTGTGTGTGTGTGTGTGTGTGTGTGTGTGTGTGTGTGTGTGTGTGCGTGACTGTGTGTGTGTGGGGGGGGTGTGTGTGTGTGCATGTGTGTGTGTGTGTGTGTGTGCGCACGCGTGTGTGTGTGTGTGTGTGTGTGTGTGTGTGTGCGTGCGTATGTATGTATGTGCATGTATGCGTGTGTGTGTGTGTGTGTGTGTGTGTCTGTGTGTGTGTGTGTGCCTGCATGTATGCGCGTGCGTGTGTGTGTGTATGTGTGTGTGTGTGTGTGTGCGTATGTATGCATGTGCATGTACGCGTGCGTGCATGTATGTGTGTGTGTCTGTGTGTGTGTGCGTGCCTGTGTATGCGTGTGTGTGTGCGTGCCTGTGTATTCGTGTGTGTGTGTGTGTGTGTGTGTGCGTATGTATTGATGTGCATGTATGCGTGCGTGTGTGTGTGTGTGTGTGTGTGTATGCGTGTGTGTGCGTGCCTGTGCGTGTGTGTGTGTGCGCGTGTGTGTGTGTGCATGCGTGTGTGTGTGTGTGTGTGTGTGTAAGCAGCAGTTGAATGGTGTGTGTAAGAGCATGCAGCAGAGAGTCGTGGAGCTGATTCCTCAGCTGCTGGACGAGGCTCTGATTGGTGAGCTGCTGGTCGTCAACGACGACCTGAACAACGCCTTCATCCGCTACGACAGGTACAGTACAGTGCAGTGGCACCCAAGAACTAACCTGGTTCTCACACAGATGGATGCGAGCTCACGAAGAGTAACGAAGACGCACGAAGCACAAGGGTTCTCGCGAGAGCCAGGCTACCCAAGAACAGTCACGGCTCAAAATCACTTGAAATTTGGAGATGTGTGGGTGTCACAACTTTGTTGGGAGTTTTATAATACATTTATATATATGCATGGAAGTTATATAATAAATTACTATATATAACCCTGCTCAACAACATCAACTCCTGTACAGTTGAAATAACAAAGTGTAGTTGTGTAGTTGTGAACTCTTGATGTTCAGATTTTAGCTTAACACCGGAGAATTAACTCTGAGAAATGTTGCTGTGTAACTGCCCTGCACATTCCGTTGCTCAAAAGCTGGTTCTGTTTGTAGGTTTGAAAGGTTGAGCATCACACAGCGCACAACAGCAGCACCAGCGACCATAACACCAACAACAACAACAACAACACAATTGGTGAGGTCAACCTCTTCTCTTCTCCCATCTCTCTCTTCTCACTTCTGTCTTTCTTTTACTGCTATCTCTATCTATGCTTACAGTATGTCACAATAAATGAAATGGACACTCTAATTAAAGCAATACTTGAGTGATAGTCAAAAGAATAAGGAGTACGTTTTTTCAGGGTTTTTTTCATTATTAGTTACATGGTATTCTTCCATCTGTTCCCTCTATTTGGGTCTTTTCGGCCTTTATTGTGACAGGACAGTATGAGAGGAGACAGGAAACAATTGGGAGAGAGAGAGAGATGGGGCAGGGCTGGGAAATGACCCTGGCCGGACTCGAACCGGGGTCCCCGTGGGCATGTACTGTAAGCCACAGCGCCCCCCCCCCCCCCTCTATTCCCTCTTCCACTAGCATGTCTGTGTGTTGTGTTGTCCATCCCTGTATGTTTTTACCGCCCTGCTGCCATCCCAGGTCCCACCTCCAGGACGTCAGAACCTCATAGACCTCAACCCCGTGTCCCCACCCTCCTACCAGTCCTCAGTGGCCAGTCCACCTGTCAATCATTCCACAGCCACGGCGCCATCCAATCAGATGCCTCCTCGCCGTAAGTCATAAATCCTAAGTCGGTAACGTCTGCTTTGACAGTTCCACCATGAACTCCATGTGGTTGTATGTAATTGTGGTTGATTTTACAAAATGTGATCACTGCCAGACACAGCCTCCATGCTTCCTGATAGAGAGAACACCACACCGCCCTGCCCGTGTTACCCAACTGCTGTTGTGCAATGTGGTTCCTGAACAGGGGCGGAGCTTTAGGGGGGTCGAGCAGGGCATTTGCCCCGGGGCCCAGGACCCTCCTGTATTGGATGTGGGGGCCCTATTGTTTAGTTTAGTTTATTGGTTTATTTGACAGGGGCCATGTACAGGACAACTCCAGTACCAGAGTTAGCTACAAAGCTAATTTGCATCCGTGGTCCCTGGGCAAGAAACTATCAAATAATCACATACATTAAAACATGGACCTTGTGACATGACCTTGGCAGGCCGTATTGGGGGCCCCTATCAGTGTCTTGCCCTGGGGCCCTGTATGTAATTGATCCGCCACTGTTCCTGAGTCTATGCGGGTGGTGTTGGTGGTGGCAGTTGCCGTACCTTAGGTATTGGCAGTTGAGTCCTCATTTCCTCTCTCTCTCTCTGTGGTGTAATGTATCCGCTCTGCTTCTCTTCTCTTCTTCTGTCGTCTCGACTGCCTCTCCCATGCAGGCAAGGCGGAGGAGGAGGACTTTGACATGTTCGCCAACACCAGAGGCAGCTCTCTAGCTGATCAGAGGAAGAGGTGTGTGTGTGTGTTGTTCTGTGTACAAGGTGTTCAGAAAAACAAGTACAGTAGGCCTACACACTTTTTAGTTGGGTGGCAATGTATGAGAAAAAAATGTAAAATGCAAAAAGATTTTTTTTATTATAATATTAATGTTCTCAAATCTCAAGTAGTTGTTGAGAGAATGTAGTGCATGCTCCTTGCATATCTCTGTGAATGTCTATTTCCTTCTGTTTTGACTTTGTGTGTGTGCGCACGTATCTGTGTGTGTGCACGTGCGTGCGCGCATGTGTGTGTGTGTGTGTGTGTTGAGTGTGTGTGTGTGTGTGTGTGTGTGTGTGTGTGTGTGTGTGTGTGTGTGTGTGTGTGTGTGTGTGTGTGTGTGTGTGTGTGTGTGTGTGTGTGTGTGTGTGTGTGTGTGTGTGTGTGTGTTTGCGTGAGTGTGTATGTGTGTTTGTGTGTTATAGTGTGCGATATGAAGACCCAAGGGCTGTGGAGGGCCTGGCCGAAGCGCTGGACACCCGACTACAAGTCACAGGCGCGGTCAGTCTCCCAGTCACACCCTCCTACAGTACCTTGTCAGCGATCCCCTGTGTTGCCAGATGTGTGGGATCAAATCCCGCCCCAAAAGGTTCTCAAAAACCACCAAAATGCGCTAAATTCTGCCCAAAAGGTTCTCAAAAACCACCAGAATGCGCTAAGTTCCACCCAAATTCAACAAATTGCATTGATTTCTATGGGCATGAGAGAACAAAACTGCAGAAAAAAACGCCAAATGGCCAATTCCTCCAAGCAGCCCAATTGGGCGGGTAATCGCCCAATCTGGCAACACTGGCCATCCCATCGACATGAAAGGGTTAACCCAGCCTATTTCTGTTTTCCTGCTTAGTTACGTTGCAACTTTACACAATGTTATACTATACCGGTTACAGCAGGGGTGGGGAACCTTTTTCATTCGAGGGGCCACTTCAAATTCCCTCCAAGGGCCGTCAAAGTCCTCCGAGGGCCGCACTTTATGAACACAAACCAGGATTTCCCACTGCACTTTAGGCCTAATATTGAAGGCAGCCAGCTTTAAAACAGACCCCACCTTCTCTTGGTCCTTCTGAATATAACTTAATTGTATTGCAAATGTAATCTCTAAAATTCCTTTACTATTATGTTATATTTCATGTGAAGCTGCATAACATTGAAAATAAATCGAGTGCTGGATAAAACGGCCTCAAGTGTCATAAACAGCCCTCAAAACATAGGTTCCCCACCCCTGGGTTATAGTATAGTTCTAGTATATTGGTTGGTCGGTCAGTTGGTCAGTTGGAAACCGATTTGGAGGGGTTTGCACACGACACCAGAGTCCTCGCATAACCCTCTCCTGTTAATTAGATTCCCTGTACATGTTTGGGGAGAAAATGCACCACAGTGTTTACAGAACACGAGGTCATTCACCGTAAGGCTCCTCCCAATTGAAGGCAAACTCATAAACATCATTAGACTGAACTCATTGGACACCAGACATGCATGTTTACATTTAACGAGACGTGTGATCTTGAGAGAAATGGATTATGTATCTACTGTGTTTAGTGTGATCTTGAGAGAAATGGATTATGTATCTACTGTGTTTAGTGTGTGTAGAGGGGCAGTGACCCCTGAAGCGCATGCTGCATGTAGCCAAACTAAAGTTAAAGGTGGGGTTGCAGGTTAACCATTTTAAGAAAATGTACTATTATGACATCACGTTGGGGGTTCCGCAGGCTCATAGGAGTCCATAGAAATAATACAATGATAGGAGTCTATGTAGAACCTTAGAATCCTGGGGGAGTTCGAATGCGATTCGTGGTGATGCGCATGCGCAGTATTGAAAAGGAGCTCATCTCGACTGGGAGATCGTATCGACAGAACACCCCCAACGTGATGTCATACCTGTAACACCACCTTTATCATCACTTGTCATTATTACAGAGAGCTGCGTAGGGGTGACACTGAGAACAGAGGGCCGAATATAATAATAATAATTATAATAACTGTAATGACTAGGGCTGGGACATTAATGGATTATAATTTCGATTAATTAATCACACAAAAATTAACACGATTAAAAAAATGAACTCATTTTAATCGCACTACAAAATATAGCTTAATAATTCTGAATTAGACCAGTGGAGGGCAGTATTACGCCTGATGGTGAACAGCCTGCTGAAATTGAGAAGAATTCTCTCCTCTTTTAAAAAGGAACAATATCTTTAGATTAAGCTTATTTATTGTCATAAGACAAAATCCATCTGAAAAAAATATTTTTTACTGTTCTCAAGTCAGATATTTAAATGTGATTAAAATGTGATTAATTCGATCAATTCATTTCAAAGCCTATAGATTAATTCGATTACATTTTTTAATCGAGTCCCAGCCCTAGTAATAACTGAGAACAGAGGGCCGCATATGGCCTCAAGGCCTTAGCTTGCTCAGCCCTGATCCTTCAGATGATCAGGAGAGAGTAAAACTTTTAATTAACAATAATAGCACAGATACGCTGCCACAATGGGGCGCCTTTGAGGTGCACATCACCATTTTACTCCCACTTTTTAACCTTCACCCATTGATGCCTAAAGCACCTGCAAAAAATGCCTGCTGAATGCCTAAGCACTTTTTTTTGAAAGTTGCCCTCAGCCTATAAAAACCTAAATATCTCAGCCTCATCTGATGCACATAAAAACATGAAACAAGTTGCGTCTTGCGTTCGAATGTGTTCATTTAGCTGTAACATACCCACATTTAAAAAGAGCCTGAATGCAGCGTATATGTGGCTCCAGGCACCAAAGGTCAAACAACATATATCAGGCTAAAATGGGTTAAACGTCAAAAATTGCAGTCTGGTCAAAAGTAGTCAGACATTGACGAGTTGGGCTGATGCACTGTAGCATGATCAGTATATTTATTACTATTATCGATTTTGAGTGAAACAGCTGATGTGATCAACCCGACCAGGTTCCCGCTTGTCTATCAAAGGCTGCTGATGGCGAATGGGCAGCTGCAGAGTCCGCCTGGATGCACAGTGAAGGACTGGTGGGTGTATATCGCCTCAAGCCGCATACTCTGTACTATCCACAATCTTCCTCGGTCTGGTCTGGGGAAACTGCACAGTGCACACCACCAGTGCTGTCAAGTGCTGTGCTGTCAAACCAACGAGCGCCTACCGTACCGTAGACTGACTGCAACGGAGGAGTGGTCTGGACAGGGCTGGACTGGGGGGGGGAAATAGACCCCCCCCCACCCCCCCCCCGTATTCATGAAAAAGGTAACATTAGTGAATGGGCAGCATGAATTCTGGAAATAAACAACTAAACATCTCACACAGTGTCCCTTTAAGCCAAAAGTGCCCCCCCCCCCCCCCCCCCCCCGGGGCACTTTTGGCTTAAAGGTACACTGTGCAAGATTTTTAGTTGTTTATTTCCAGAATTCATGCTACCCATTCACTAATGTTACCTTTTTCATGAATACTTACCACCACCATCAAATTCTAAATATTCATTATGACTGGAAAAATTGCACTTTTCATACATGAAAAGGGGGATCTTCTCCATGGTCCGCCATTTAGAATTTCCAAAAATAGCCATTTTTACCTGCAAAAATGACTCTACTTGGACCATACTCGAAATTATTAGTTTAATACTTAGTAAACTTTCATGTAAAGATCAAATTTGGCAATAGGCCACCCAGTTTCAATGAGCAGCATAGTTGCAGTACCCTTTTTGACCATTTCCTGCACAGTGTACCTTTAAAGCTGCCCCTCATAATTAGCGGCGCAGAACTGACTCACCAGTGGGCCCCGCACCCCAAATATTTTTTTTTACATTTCTGAAAATAGGGGTGCATGAGGGTGCAGGGCCCACCAGGAGATGCCCGCTCTGCCAGATGGCCAGTCCAGCCCTGTCCATCTAGATCAGTGTTTCCCAACCAGGGGTACGTGTACCAATAGGGGTACGCGAGCACACCTCAGGGGGTACGTGGAGAATGGAGCATAGTCATATTGGGTTAAAGGAATAGATATAGAGAGCATGGGCTAGGGCAGTGGTTCTTAACCTTTTTTCTTAGCGCACCCCCTTAACTCTGCCGAAGACAAGCCGCGCACCCCCAACACAAACTTCTACATGTGTATGCACTATAAAATGATAAATGAGTGATTAATTACAATGATTCTCGCTTGAGACATGAATCAATACCTGAATGACTTCAAATGGGGACCAACACTTGTTTAATTTAGTAGAGTAGAGTAGAGTAGAGTATCGTTTATTGATCCCAGGGGGAAATTAAGGTGTCAAGTAGCATACACACATAAATAAAGACATAAAGACATTGTCCACAAGACATAACACACATATTTACACATAAAATAAAATAATCATATATAGCTCGCTGTTGCATACTTATTGCCAAGGCATCTCTCTCTCTCTCTCACACACACACACACACACACACACACACACACACACACACACACACACACACACACACACACACACACACACACACACACACACACACCAAAAATATAAAGTGTAAAGTGTCCATGTTAACACTTTATATTTTGTGTGTGTGTGTGTGTGTGCGTGTGTGTGTGTGTGTGTGTGTGTGTGTGGCTTGATTTGGGCTTGATTTAGGCTTGATTTGACCTAATTATAATGTTTGCAAGTGTAATTTTGGTCACAACCTCTACACAAACAAAATTCCGTGCACCCCCTGGAATCTCTGGCGCACCCCCAGGGGGTGCCCGCACCCCAGGTTAAGAACCACTGGGCTAGGGGTACTTGAGCTACAACAAAAAGGCTTAGGGGGTACGCGAGTCAAAAAAGGTTGGGAAACACTGATCTAGATAGCTCCTATACCGTAGATTGACTGCAATGGACGAGTCGGTCTGGTCCGGGGCCTTGAGTAAATCAGCAGCAGTGTTGCCAGATTGGGCTGTTTCCTGCCCAATTGGGCTGCTTAGGATGGCCGTGTGCGGGTAAAAATGGCATTTTGCAGGAAAACCCGCCCAATTTTGCCCATAGAAATCAATAGAATTGGGCAGGATTTAGTGCTTCCAGGCGGGGTTTGAGCATTTTTTGGGCTGGAAATCATCAGCCTCATCTGGCAACCCTGATCAGCATGGGGCTGTCATCCACAGGCCACAGGGCGCTTGCTTTGCTTTCACTGAGGGGTGACGCTCGGCCCGCGGGGGAAGCAGATGTGCTGCGGTGTGCAATCTGTTTGTCGAGGCGTGTGTGGACCGTGGTGGTGTTGGTGTTGTTGTTGTTGGCCACAGCATGCTGGCCCCTGCTGCCGTGTCTGAGATGATCGATGGCTGCCGCTGAATGAGGTGTTCTGCCCTCGGTTGAAAACCATTAGCGCAGCAGATCTGAGTGCTGCCGCCATATTGATTTGAGCATGCATAAATTGGAGGGCTTTGAAGCATGAAAATGAGGGGAAATATTGTGGTGTAATGATGCGTCACCTGCGGGGGGGGCTTGGACTTGGTCAGTGATGTAATGTTTTACATTTTACAGATGGCTTCCTTCCAGTGCTCTCTCTCTCTCTCTCTCTCTCTCTCTCTCTCTCTCTCGCTCTCTCTCTCTCTCTCGCTCTCGCTCACTGACTCACTCTCTCTCACTCACTCACACACACACACACACACACGCGCACACACAATGTATTCACGTTTCCCTCTCTGCCTTTCAGATGCCCGCCGCTCGCACGGCCGCCATGACTGACATCGAGAAATGGCTCTCCTCTGAAATGGTGAGAGACTCACTGGCAACACACACGCACACACACACACACACACACACACACACACACACACACACACACACACACACACACACACACACACACACACACACACACACACACACACCACACACACACACACACACACACACACACACACACACACACACACACACACACACACACACACACACACACAACCACCACACACACACATACAACCACCACACACACTATCCTCTGAAATGGTGAGAGACTCGCTGGCAACACACGCACACACACACACACACACACACACACACACACACACACACACACACACACACACACACACACACACACACACACACACACACACACACACACACACACACACACACACACACACACACACTCTCTGTCTTCTGAGATGGTGAGAGACTCGCTGGCAACACACACACACACACACACACACACACACACACACACACACACACACACACACACACACACACACACACACACACACACACACACACACAACACACACACACTTTCCTCTGAAATGGTGAGAGACTCGCTGGCAACACAACAACACAACAAACAAGCAAGTTTTGATGAAAGATTGAGAAAGAGTGTTCAAATCCACTTCATGTTTCTGTAATCACATCAAATCCCAATCAAGATTAGGGTCACCAAACCAACCAAGTAGCAAACCACAAAACATGCCTTTTTGTAAGACCGAAACACCCTGTTCACTCTGTAGAACGCAGACAGTTCTAATTTTGTGGTGCACTGACTGTTCTGATGATTAAATCCGCCAAGGAGGTTTTGTTTTCGATCGTGTTGATTTGCTTGTTTGTTTGTCTGTTAGCAGGATAACTCAAAAAGTTATGAACATAATCCGGATCAGGGAATTGTTTAAAAGATTCTTCACCATTACGGAATAGGGCGCATTTTGACATTCTATAGTTTCTAGCTCCACAAAAACAAGCCGGTAAGACATGATCAAAATGAGGGTGTAGCATAGTGAAATGTTCTATCAAACAGCAAAGTTTAATGATGATTGGATGTGGATTCCTGATCTGGTGGTTGTAGTTATATTATATTATAGGCTTTGGATTCCACAGTGTGTAGATGTTATGGTGTCAGTGACCCCATGGCCTTGGCAGAGATCTGCACTCTCTGAGTGCTTCTAGTTTTAATTTAGTGTCTAACCCTAGATTTTGTAATGATATGAGTGGTGAAGAAATGTTTTGTAATGCATTTTAAATGTATTCCTTGTATGAAGTACTGTTAGAATGTGATTTCTAATACTTGGGAAGGTCCAGTGGTCCAAAGGTTTAGGAAGTTTAGCTTAGTTTAGGAAGAATCAAAAGATGAGAAATTACTTCCTAGGGTTAGCCTGGTAAACCAGCGCCACCCGCTGGACGCCGAAGTTTTTCAGCTAGCGAGTGGGTCTGGCCTCGCATCTGAGAACGTTTGAACGCTGTGCCCTGAGTTACGCAAAACCAATCACAACGCAGCGATTTGTTTCGCAACACCGTTGGGAAAGCACATCAATGGCAAAGATCACTGATTGGTCAAAGTGCCGGCACGGTTTGAAAAAACATCAGGTTATTCTCATCAACAATCTTCGGATGTATTGTTCATCAGGGCCAGACTAAATTACTCCGGTCTCACATTTAGGCTGGTTTATCAGGCTATCCTCTTACATTATAAAAGAAATACATTTGTGCAAAGTGCATGCGATTTCATGACCAGTCCTTTTGACATTGGATTAGCCCATTGACTTAGATGTGGTGTGCTATTGTAACAACAAAACACAACACTGATACTTTGCGATTGTGTTACTTTTATTTTGATTAAACTAGTCACTAGTCTACATTCATGAAGGAGTTGTTATGAATGTTGAGTGCATGAGTTTAAATGCTTATAAGTTAGATATATCTTGTGCATTTACATTTAAGATGCTCTTTCCATTACACAGTATTTAGTTTCGACAGTGATTAATAGACCTTGAAATGTTTTTTATCCACATAATTTCATTACTTACACCCAACCATGAAACTGTTGTAATGGGGTCTGCCTTCTTTCTTTGTAGAAGTGCACCACCATGTGGGCAATTATGGTAGAGCACTGCTGGCAGATTGTGTGCCTGAAATGTGATATTGTGAAATGTGATGAATTCAAAGCTCTTTACCATAAAATTGAGAAGGTTGCCATTTTGAATCACATTGGAAATTGTCCTTCAATGTTCTTTTTTTGTAACATTACAGCCAGAGACCGGCGAAACAGAGGGAGTGACCAGTGAAGGTAAGTGATTTCCAAATATTCATCAAACTATTCTTCCCTCACATGCATAAGTATAAATACCAATTACCGAAAGTTTAAAAAAACACGTATTTGATGCAAAAAAATTATCAAACTCTGCTCATTTATGTGATCTCTTTTCACTAACTGCAGTATTCTAATCATTCCCCTCTCTCCTGTAAAGAGTTTGACAAGTTCCTTCAGGAGAGGGCGAGAGTGGGAGACAATCTTCCAAGATCTCCAAATAGAACCGCCAATGGCTCTTCATCATCATCGTCATCCTCTTCATCACGAACACAGAAACCAGACAAGTCACACGACAACCTCTTCACGCTGTAAACAGTACACACAAACAAACTGCTCAAGCTTATCAGTCTACAAAAGAAAAACACAATTGAAAAACATGGCACGTGACTCAGTCTCCTCTACTCCTAAGAGGGGAGGGAGGCACTTGCTGCCACTGTGCTGCGTATTGTACCGATGTGAGTTCATGGACACACACTCAGTGTTGCCAGATGTGTATGACCAAATCCCGCCCAAAAGCTTCTCAAAAACCGCCAAAATGCGGTAAATTCCGCCCAAATTCAACAAATTACACTGACTTCTATGGGCCCAAAACGGCTGAAAAAAAACGCCAAATGGCCAATTTTTTCCGATTTTTACCCGCAGACGCTCATCCCAAGTAGCCCAATTGGGCGGGCACCTGCCCAATCTGGCAACACTGCACCCGCTATCCCTGTGTACGCCAGGGAGGCATTGTATTCATCACTCACCAGGGTGTGTAAACTGTACACCAGTGGTTCTGAGAGCTGGATAATGCAACACCCCCAAGACAAGTCAAATATCCAATATCCAAATATATGTGGCCCGAATATGAAGTGAAATGAATAGAAGTGAATAGAATATAGGGATGCACCGATAGCACTTTTTTGAAAACCGATACAAGTACGAGTACATTAATGTGTGTACTTGCCGATACCGAGTACCGATACCGATACCTTTTACCACCAAAATACAATGAAAATAAATGCATGGCCTTGTTTTTTTTCCACCTGTGATATTTTTATTGTCCATTTCCATGTAGATTTAAGTCTTAGTAAATGTATGAGGTGGCACTTTTTTTCCATGCTGCTTCTAAGTCCACAGAACTTGACAAGATTTTGCATTGTTTTGTGTAATAGCAGTATCGTTCCTGGTATCGGCAAGTGCTTGACGAGTACGAGTACGAGTATAATGAGCAGTATCGGGTGCCGATACCGATACCAGTATCGCTATGGGTGCATCCCTAATAGAATATGAAGGGGAAATGCTCTGCTCCTTTAGCCCTGTGCCAAAACAGTTTGAGAACCTCTACTCTAAACAAGAAACCTTAAATGTAAAACAAGAGAGATGTGTCTTTGTTTTGGTAGATCAATGAAGCCAGTGGTGTAGTCTACGTAGAATGCGGTTATACGGAGTATACCCACTTCAAAATTTTAGGGATTTCAGTATACCCACTTAAAATTGATTTATCCATTATTTTGAATAGCACAAATATATACAGTATACCCACTTCAAAAAATGCTCAAATATACAGTATACCCACCATAAAAAAGTAGACTACACCACTGAATGAAGCTGTCCCTTTTTTTAAATGATGAGGTTAACTTATCTGGATTAGTCTTTAAGTCACATTGTTGGGATGCCTGAGAGACTTGCAAATGCAGTAGCAGTGGGAGAGTGTACTTGCCTCCAGAGGTCTCAAAAGTAAAAGTAAAAAAAAGAAACACAGTTTCCTTCCCACAGAAGTAGCTTATCTGAGTAAACAGTAGGCCTGTGTACTCGTCAGCTAACTGAGCCCTGGTTGGATCAAGTTTGTGTTGGGTCCTTCATAGGTTTTCAGTGTTTGTCGGTAATAACACAGACTATATATCCCATTAGTTACAATGGAGTAAATGGCGTAACAGCTATGTAATGCCATGTCCTAGTGTTGTAATTACACCACAAAAGTTTTATTTTTACTTTTTGACACCTCTGCTTGCCTCTGGTGTTGATTGTACTGTGGTCGTTGTGAATGACGGACAATATAAACAGCTCTGTATTCGATATTAGTGAAGCCTACTGTCGGTGACCAGAAAAGGTATTCAGAAGCAGGGGCGTCTCCAGAAATGTTGGGCCCCATGAAAGATTCGAATTTTGGGCCACCTCAGTCAAGGGCCCCTGTCAATGCTGTCAGTGCTTGGGCCCCTAGAGTCTGTAACACACCCCCCACCCCCCTAGTGGTACCCATGTTCAGAAGCTACAATCCAGTGCCACGTACTGTATTCGAAATGACCTGTTTTTTATTAAAATACCAACACAACTGTGTTGTAGGCCTAGTACAGCTTCTGAATCCAGGATGTGCATCACTGCTGCCGATTGTATACACTTCCAACACACGCATGTGCCTTAAACTCAGAAGCTGCCATTATGTAACATTAAATAATAACACATGAAGAAACATCTGATGAATATTTTGACCAATTATTATGAAGATGTTTTCCTCAAAACACTTGATATCTTAATCTTATTTAAAAGAAGGTCCTAAGGTGTATCATATATTCGGTACTTTCTCTCTTTTTTTGCAGTTTTGTTACATTGATTCTTGTCATTATTGCTAATGTAATTAAAACGTCTTATTGTGCATTGCAGGAGGGTGTTTCGTGTGCATCTTTTTTTTTCTTTTTACTGACCCAAAGACCATTTGGGTTTTGAATCCTCTGATGAACAAATCACATTTCATTCCATGTTAACATTGATTTTATTATAAAAGTGTCAAAGCAAAAAAATATCCAGTATTCACATACAGTTAGAATCTTATATTTACATATAAACATGTATAAAACAAACAATTTGAGTCGTGAGACACCTTAAGGTGCTACTGTAATACATTTGTATATATCTGAAATGTCGACTGGTAACCAGGTAACCAGTTCTGTGGGACGTACTGTAGAATGCATTCCCACGGCAACGCCTACATGATCTGTTTTGCTGTGTCGTAATTTCGATAGACAGACATACATCAAAAAGAATACTTCATAGTGAATTTTACATCATCATTGATTATCAATGAACACACAAGTGCTACAGTATCTCTCAGTTACACTGAGAAGTCAAGTCAAAAATACTCAAAAAATAGCCTTCACACGTTAGGTTAGAGTTAGACAGATCTGGACGGACACTCCCCACTTGCATGTGGTATCCGGAGCAGAAGGTACATACTGTATAGGCTGGGCTCTAAATTAACACCAGCCAAATGGCCAAAGGCTGGTGAAATTTCAGTTTGGCTGGTCGAAAACACCAACATACTAGCCACTTTGTGTGTGTGCTTGGCTAGTAAGATCCACACAACATCCACTAGCCATTTTGGCATGTGATGGAAAAACTTAATTTACAACCCTGCATATACTGTAGGGCAGGGGTGGGGAACCGTAAAAGTCCTCCATGGGCCGTATTATGAACACAAACCAGGATTTCCCCCCTACACTTTAGGCCTATATTGAAGGCAGCCACCTTTAAAACAGACCCCACCATCTCTAGGTCCCCTGAATATAACTTAATTGTATTGCAAATGTATTTTCTAAGTTTCCTTTACAAAATATGTCATATTTCATGTGACTCTGCATGACATTAAAACTATATCGGGGGGGGGGGGGGGGGATAAAACGGCCCCAAGCCAAACGGCCCTCGAGACATAGGTTCCCCACGCCTGCTGTAGGGTATAGTTTAAAATGCATAGATGCCCATGCCAACAGCCAGAGCAACACAGACGCCCAGCAGCATCCTGAGGAGAGGGTTGGCAGCAGAGACCCAGGAGGAGCTCATCTGCAGAGGGGTGGCCTTCATCGAGTTATCTGAGGAAACAAGAGAGAATACTCATTTTAATCTATGAATGGATCATTACAGAGCCTAAAGTTAATGTTTTCATGTACTTTGTCAATGTGTGTGAGCAGGAAAGCCGGCAGTGTGGGGGGGCAAAGTGGTCAGTTGTCCTGGGCCCATTATATATTGCATTATATATATCGGGAGGGGGCCCTTTTAGTTGATTTTCAAGGCTGGCATCAACACCACTAAAAAGACCTCGCACAGCTCTGTCAACGGCGCCTAGAATTGGGTCTCCATTAAATTACATGCATTGGGGTTGGGGGCCCATTAAGTTGATTTTGTCCCAGGCCTGGCCAATGCTGTCAGCGGCCCTGTGTGTGTGTGTGTGTGTGTGTGTGTGTGTGTGTGTGTGTGTGTGTGTGTGTGTGTGAGTGTGTGTGTGTGTGTGTGCGTGTGCGTGTGTGCGTGTGTGCGTGTGTGCGTGTCCGTGTGTGCGTGTGTGTGTGTGCGTTCCAATATGTGGACTGGCGTCCTCCACTTGTGCTTGTGGCCTCGCCCCAGAAGGTAATACTGTACGTCATGACGACATCACTGACAACAGCCTTGTATTTCAATATCTCGCAAAAGCTCAACTGTAAAGTCATTTTCTCATTTGCAAACTGGATGGTGAATGTAGAATAGTCCCCCAAAATTGTTGTGACTAGGCTGACAGCGGGGAAACTTAGTTTTCTCCATGGAGGCGGGGCATCAGCAAAACGTGAGGCCACAAGCAGAAGTGGAGGAAGGGAGTCTGCGTATTGGAATGCACCCTGTGCGTGCCGTGCAAGTATGAAAAACATGTTGAACAGGATGCGATGACTTGTAAACGTACCTTGTAAGAGCTGGGAGTGGCTGTGTTTCGTATGGCGCTGTCTCAAGTCTGTCTCGGGCTGTGAGATGCTCAACATCCCCTGAATGTCATCAAACACCTGCAAATCAAAACAAATAAAAACATAAATTCATTTTATAAATTCATTCAAATAAAATCATTAAATCAATAATAAAAAAATTATCCCTCTCACACACGCATTACAGTAGTAGGCCTACATGATAAACTTCTTTTCTGTTTCATTTGCAGCTTGTGTGCCAGAAACGCACTTTGCACATTTTCAACTGAGCACGGAATGGATGTTAATGAGTAGCGTCCTCTGAAGTGATCTGATACTTTGCTATACAAACGCTTTACTGGTTTACAGCAGAGTTTGTGGTCACCCTGTCTATGTGTCTAGTCCATGCAGATGTCCCAACAAGACTAGGCCTCTGTGAGAATACTCTGATGAGCAGATCAACTCACAGGCTGGTATGGTAACTACACCACTGCTCAGGACAGGAGAGTCCTCAAGCAGGTCATCAAGTCTGCTCAATGTGTAATAAAAACGGAACGACCCCACATCCATAGGCTTTATAAGCAGGCTGAATGTATAATATTTGATCCACACCCAGCTACTGTACACACACTTCACCCTACTACCATCTGGCCTCAGATACAGAAGCATGCATGCCATCCCACACCAGGTGACTGAAGGCACAGCTTCTTCACATGGGTCATCAGGGCACTTAAAGGGAAACTCCACCCAGTTGCATTAGGCTTTCCATTGCTAGACACCTACTTTTGAATGGTGGTGCAACACTCTCTCAATTCCCCCTGAGACAGGAGAAATCCATATTCACTGCTTAACACTTCCTCCTACAATGATGTAAAAATCATCATTTCGCATCATTGTAGGAGGAAGTGTAAGAGAGGTGGATTTCTGTTGAGACTACAAACCTTTTTCCCACCCTTTCAACCCCGCCTATAGGGGGTTGGACCTAATGCGCTAACAGACCTATCACAGATCAGTGTGCCAGTCCTTTTGAAATCACTGGCATTGAGGCTCCAGTAAGCCACTGGCAAAGCTGCCTGGGTGTGGCCTATGGAACTTTGCAATGCATGGGTGTGGCCTGTGGAGCATTGCAATGCATCATGGGGATTGTTGTCAAAAATCCACAAGCACTAAAAAGTCATGTTCTGCCTTTTCTCGGCCAAGAAGGCACCAAATTAGAAATGTATGCAACTATTCTACTACATATATGACCCACTTTCAATACATATTCATGTCTCCACCGGTGGAATGCCCCTTTAATTGCCATGACCTGCCAAAGACAAGAACCACGGCTCCTCCTACACTCTTCAGTGTCTTTTTTCAACCTGCCGTTTCTCACTGCAGAGACTTTCCCCACATTTTCTACATTTCCATTCTACAGTGTTTTGCTTTTTGGGACTTTTTTGAGCACAGATACTTTTCATTGCTTATGAATACTTGAATTAACGAGTACATGACAGTTAATATCTTGCATCTTGTATCTTGTACCCTGTCCGAAATATTAACTCATTTACAAAGTGCTTCCTGAATGATGTGAGATAAGTGGTTATGTCCTTTTCATAGTGTGCTATATAGTAAATTGGTAGACAATTATTTTTTGTTTACTGTTTGTTTTCGATCCAGTAGCTAGTGATGGGCAACCTGGATTCATCCATATTACATTTATTACATTATTGTTATATTACTACATTGTTATTATTACATTTATTTATTAAAAATCCAGTGCCACATATTCCATATTGCTTGCCTCGTTTGTTTACCTGTCCAACTCAACCAGGCAATCACCTGGTTTGTTAAACTGGACAGGTTAAACCGGGTAATTTGGAATTTGTGGCATTAGATTGTACATGATGAATCCTTGTTGCCCGTCACTGCCTGCGTAGGTGTGCACAGATAGGGGCGAGGTGGTTCTAATGCACTTGGCCCTGCCCTTCTGCCCTGCCCTTTTGTTTTAGGGTTTCTTTTTTTTACACAATGTACTGAAATGTCCCGATATAATATGTAGCCTATAGCCTAGTCAGGCAGCTGGAAAGTTCCAGCGGAAGTTCTGTGTTTATTTGTTTGTTGTTTGTTTTGATCCTGTAGCACAGTGCTTTTCAACCTATGGGCCGGGGCCCACTGAAGGTATACCAAGTGGGCCTTGAAATAATATTCTAAAAATTATAATCACATTTTGGCGTGTGTTGCAGCTGATTTATGTGAGTTTTATTCGTAATCGGGTCAGAGGTGGGCCCCGAACATTTGTGACAATTTCGAGTGGGCCCCAAGTTGGAAAAGGTTGGGAACCCCTGCTGTAGCATAATAGCATATAGCATATAGTAGTGGTGTGGATCGGCACTGCCCTCACGATCCGATTCGATCACGATTCGGGAGGTAGCGATTCGATTTGATCCGATCCGATCCGATTCAATTCTACAATGCATTGCCATGCATTACATTTCTACTGAAAGCAAAGCAGTCAATGATGAGGCAATACAAGTAGTCAGATACTGAGCAACAATCTATTGCCTGTTTTCTGTATCTGTCTTGCAATGTTTTGAAGTGCTTTTATTTAATTTAACATTCATTTGCTCCCGAAATATCCATGGAAGTAATTGAAACTTAAAAAAATTGCCGGATCGATTCTGGAACTTGCCGGATCGATTCTGGAACTTGCCGGATCGATTCTGGAACTTGCCGGATCGATTCTGAATCGTCCATGCCCCTCATTGTTGACACCACTAGCATATAGCTCACCTGGATGTTGAGCTCGAAGGCGGTGACCGCCTCCTGGAGGACTCCCTCCCGCTGCGCAGGGCTCAGCTCGATGCTGTTCATGCGACTCCGGTACAGCTGCTTGAAGAGGCTGGGACTCGTCACCGCCGGGAAGGAGAAGAACGAGACGCCCTCGCCGTCCTTCAAGCCCAGGGACTTCTGGGTAATGCGGCCCAGCACCTGCCCTCCAGACAGGTCGCCAAGGTAACGGGTGTAGGCGTGAGCCACCAGGTACTCTGGGTGTTTTTCACCAATCTGCATTTGGGGAAAAAAAATGAACAACATGTTGATGTTAGTGAAACACAAGGAAAACACACTAAATAAAGTGTACTTGTAGGATAGGCAATGTGATCCTATTTCCCAAATAAAGATTTTTTTTTACATTTTAAAGATAAGGCTTTAGAAGAAACCCCAGATTAAAAAAAAAAAAAAAACAACAACAACAATTTTAGAATGCTCTTACTTGAAGCATCCTACTGCTACTGATCTAGAACTTGTGAGACCACTTAATGAAAATTCGCAACCACCCCTGGTGCACATGATATGAGTCTTCTTTTAACCACCCCTGGTGCACATGATATGAGCGATGCACATGAGTCTTCTTTTAACACATGTTCTACTTTGCAGTATTCCTTGTGACACCAACCATATGGCAGGGCCTATGTCAGGTCAGGAAAGACTAATTACAGTACTAGGTTTTCTGGACTCGTCTACTGTGCGGCTGACCCGGGTTCGATTCCCGGCCGGGGTCCTTTGCCGGCGCTTCCCCGTCTCTCTCTCCCAACTCGTTTCCTATCATCTTCACTATACTATCATAAATAAAGTCAAAAAGACCACAAAAAAACATTTTTTTTAAAGGAATAAAGTGGATGGAAATTTCTTTTTTTTCACATCCAAATCTACTGCCTCGTGATTGGTACCACTCAGAGGGGGGATCTAATCTCACACAACAGGACACTTGTGGACCCATAAGCCTGTGGGTGGTGTTTTAACCAAAATCACATTTTCATAATCTCATCAACTACCAGAAATAACACCCATAACTATGCCAAAGAGCCATCCAGCTTCGACAGTCAACCAAAACAAAGCAGTGATTTGCTCTGCACATAGGTTGACATTCCCGAGTAGGTGACCAACCCTGGTTTCTGGAATAACCGCACCATGTACAGACAGACAAATGGAAGTGTCTCTGTAAGTCTGCTGCACAGGCAATACCATTTTTGCAGAACAATGATGTACCCTCTACAGCAGTGTTTCCCAACCACTGTGCCGCGGCACACTAGTGTGCCGTGAGAGATCGTCAGGTGTGCCGTGGAAAATTCTTGTTTTCAAAAAAAAAAAAGAGAGAATTAATTATTATCAGCAAATAATGCCTATATGTCATTATGTAGTGTCTGCTGTTGACTGGCGTCCTAATCATGTAATAATTCCTTATCACTAGGTGGCAGCAGGTAGCGAATTGCATTGTAGTAGCTGTCAAAAAAAGGCAAATGCCGTGCCGTGAGCTCGAGTCAATACAAAGAGTTACATTTCATTTGGATTTAGGACTACCGGTACTTGTATGTGGGATGCAACGGCACCGATTCCATTGGGCTTGGTATGTGTAAACGAAACAAGAGTGCAGACTATTTTGTTGGCCTGCGTAAGCAAACAGAGAACCAAGCAACATTTATGAGGGAAAAAGGTAAACGAGAGAACCTTAAAGCTAGCTACCACGTAGCTGAACTTGTAGCTAAATAAAATAAAAAGTCACATGGCAGAGACGCTAATATTACCTGCCTGCAAAGCCATTGTAAATGAGATGCTTGGACCTGAAGCGGTTAAAGAAATAGCCAAAGTCCCACTCTCAAATAACACAATTTCCAGACATTGATGACATGTCTGCTGACATCGAAAGTGTGGTTTTGGAAAAGATCCGTATCCGTGAGAAATTTGCGTTGCAACTTGACGAGGCTGATATTAGTGGACATGCGCAACTCCTGGCAATGTGCGTTTTGTGGATGGAGACGCAATCACAGAAAGCGTTCTATTTGGCAAGGCATGGAACAGAGATTGATATTAAACATGCATATTCATATTGTAACAGTGAAATCTTTCCTAAATATCATTGTTACTGTCAGACTAAGCATTATTTTCTGAAGGCCCTATTCCTGCAAATAGAATGCTTTTGGACAGAATAACAATTTGTAAATAGTAGGCCTTGGCCTACTTTGAAGTTTATAGCTTCCTTAAGAAGGGACATCTTAAGTGCACTTTTTATTTGAAAGAGGAAACTTAAAAGATGATAAAACAAAATACTTTTTTTTGTTTATTTGATTGCTATTCAAGACACTTTTATAAGAATGACTATATTGTTAGGCGGCTACTATAATTTGTTTTCATTATTTCATCATTTTTGGTTGGTGGTGTGCCGCGAGATTTTTTGAAGGGAAAAAGTGTGCCCTGGCTCAAAAAAGGTTGGGAAACACTGCTCTACAGAACAACACGGCAGCGATTCTCAAACTGTGTGCTGCTGTTGAGTAGTCATTATTTGAGTTGTATTGGTTATTGGACCAGAGGTGGGCCCCACACATTTGTGATCATTTAAAGTGGAAAATGTTGGGAACCCCTGCAATATGGTATCGTAACGGCTCTTTGCTACCCTTTTATCTGGAAAAGATAAAAAGGAATTTTGTACCTTCGAGATATCATACTGTACGTTGGTGCCCCACACACATCACCACATTGTACCTCAGTGGTTACGGTACATGAAAGGCACTGTATGTACAAAATTGTTCTGCAAAAAGTTACAGCCCATGCGACAAGCAGTGCTCCCATCTCTATGTGTGTCCACCGCAGGTCAGTAGGAACCAATTTTGGCATTTGATCCAGGTGCTGATTGTGCTGTATGTGCAAGTGCAACTGACTGAGTGGATATCAAGGTTTTACAAGTATTGCTAACACTTTACTTGATGCCGGCGTTATACATATGATATAACAGTGCCAAAACAGTGTCTTGACCCTGTCATGGGTAAGTCATAAACATGATGTCAAAGTGATAAACGTTTAATGGCCATGAAAAGTTGACGGTCATAAAATGCACATAATGTTTATGACACATGCATGACTGCATTACGACACTATTATAGAACTACCATGTGATACTTATGATGCCGGCGTCAAGTAAAGTGTTCCTCAAGTATTTCCATACCTCTCTTAGCCTGATAATGTTCATGACATATGCATCACTGTCGTACGACACTGTTATGTCATACTTGACAATGTTGACATACTTAAGTTTAGGGTTCTTATGAAGTATTTCCCATACCTCTCTGAGCTTGGCTGCATATCTGAGCGTGAGTTTTGTGTTATTGTGACGTATTTACGTACCTCTCTGAGCTTGGCTGCATATCTGAGCGTGAGTTTTGTGTTATTGTGACGTATTTCCGTACCTCTCTGAGCCTGGCTGCATATCTGAGCGTGAGTTTTGTGTTATTGTGACGTATTTACGTACCTCTCTGAGCCTGGCTGCATATTTGAGTGTGAGTTTTGTGTTATTGTGACGTATTTACGTACCTCTCTGAGCCTGGCTGCATATCTGAGCGTGAGTTTTGTGTTATTGTGACGTATTTACGTACCTCTCTGAGCCTGGCTGCATATCTGAGCGTGAGTTTTGTGTTATTGTGACGTATTTCCGTACCTCTCTGAGCCTGGCTGCATATCTGAGCGTGAGTTTTGTGTTATTGTGACGTATTTCTGTACCTCTCTGAGCCTGGCTGCATATCTGAGCGTGAGTTTTGTGTTATTGTGACGTATTTCCGTACCTCTCTGAGCCTGGCTGCATATCTGAGCGTGAGTTTTGTGTTATTGTGACGTATTTACGTTCCTCTCTGAGCTTGGCTGCATATCTGAGTGTGAGTTTTGTGTTATTGTGACGTATTTCTGTACCTCTCTGAGCCTGGCTGCATATCTGAGTGTGTCAGGTAAAGTGTTGAGTATTTCTGTACCTCTCTGAGCCTGGCTGCATATCTGAGTGTGTCAAGTAAAGTGTTGAGTATTTCTGTACCTCTCTGAGCTTGGCTGCATATCTGAGTGTGAGTTTTGTGTTATTGTGACGTATTTCCGTACCTCTCTGAGCCTGGCTGCATATCTGAGTGTGAGTTTTGTGTTATTGTGACGTATTTACGTACCTCTCTGAGCCTGGCTGCATATCTGAGCGTGAGTTTTGTGTTATTGTGACGTATTTCTGTACCTCTCTGAGCCTGGCTGCATATGTGAGTGTGGCTGCAGGTACAATGACCTGCTATCTCCAGCTGTGGCCATATGCCTTATGACACTGTTATGACACTGTTATATCATACTTGACATACTTAAGTTTAGTGTTACTATTTAGTATTTCCCGTACCTCTCTGAGCCGGGCTGCATATCTGAGTGTGTCAAGTAAAGTGTTGAGTATTTCTGTACCTCTCTGAGCCGGGCTGCATATCTGAGCGTGGCTGCGGGTGCGATGACCTGCTCCCTCCAGCGGGGGCCATAGAAGTGCTCCAGGTCCCTCTGCAGGGTCCCCAGCCGGGCCAGCTCCTGGGGGAAGTGGATGGGCATCACGGCCGGGTGGCACGCGTTCTTGTCCAACGCCTCCTCCAACGCCTTGTAGATCTCATACAGCGAACACAGGAGCAGCTGGAGAGAGAGGAGGAGAGAGAGGAGAGAGAAGAGGAGGAGGAGGTGGTGAATGAGGTGAAGGGAACTGTCAGCAATATTGACACTCGTCTGTGAGGGAACACTGCACAGGACTAATAATCTATTTTATTATTAATAATAATAATAATAATAATAATAATAATAATAATAATAAATATAAATAATATTTGTACTGCATTCTGTGTGCATCTAGATGTCTAGTCAAATTGATATTTTTTCTTTCTATAAAAAACAAACAAAAACTAACTACAAATAAGCAAACAAAAAATAAAAATAAAAAACTACAGGTTGAGCGTGCCGCTTAAAGTGCACACAGACATGTGTAAGTGTGCTGGTAGGAGTGAGTGGCTTTGTGCCAGCTATGAATGTTCTGATTATAGACTATATTCTGTGTCCATTGCTCTAGTCAAATTGTATTCTAAAAGAGTAAGGTACAAGCGCAGGTTAACTATGTTGCCAGCATGTCCATGTCCATTTAGTGGAGACATATATTTGTAGGCAGTGGTAGAGTAGAGTAGAGTAACTTCATTGGTGGACAAAGTAAAAGTAAAAAAAGAAACAAAGTTTCTTTCCAACACAGGTAACTTATCTGGGTAAAAAGTAGACCAAGGTACTTGTCTTACGATAAGCTGATTCTGCACAGGTTGGGTTGAGTTTGTGGTGGGTCCTTGTTCATTTTTTATTGTTGTTCAGTAATAAGGCAGTCTATGTCAATAGGTAGGCTAGTTCCAATGGAGTAAACAGTGTAACAGCTATGTAATAGCATGTGCTACTGTTGTAATTACACCACAAAAGTACTTTTACTTTTACTCTGTCCACCACTGTTTGTAGGCTAAATGTGTGTGGGTGTGGGAGTGAGTGGCGTCTTGTGTTGCCAGGTGCAGTGCCGGTGCCGTCCGTACCTTGTACTGAGCTGAGGACACTTGTCCCCTCACGTAGCTCCGCATCAACTCCGTATTCTCAGCCCTGACGTGACTCTCCTTCGTCACCGCCTTGATGCTCTCAGACAAGTCACTAGGGGACAGAGAGACAGAAAGAAAGAAAGAAAGAAAGAAAGAAAGAAAGAAAGAAAGAAAGAAAGAAAGAAAGAAAATAAGACAGACAGAGAGGAAGTGAAAGAAAGAGCGAAAGAAAGAGAGAAAGAAAGAAAGAAAGAAAGAAAGAAAGAAAGAAAGAAAGGAAGAAAGAAAGAAAGAAAGAAAGAGCGAAAGAAAGAAAGAGAGAAAGTTTGAACTTCAGTCTATGTGCTGCACGCAAGGCAATGGTTATAGGGATCTTCAATATGTTGTTTCTGCAACTTGAGAATGGTAGCCTACCTGTCATCCGTATGCATCTCAGCCCCCACAGTGTTATTGCTGTCCTCTCCAGACATGACCGGTTGCTGTCACCAAGCAAAGGCATCAGTCAATTACATGCAACCGCTTTCAAGTTCAACGGTCTGACCATCAACATTTGACTGCAGATTTGCAGATTTTGTGAAGAGTTCCACACAAAAGTCCAAGTCTACTCACTTGATCGCACGCAGTTCCTCTTTGAAAAAAAGATATCCAACTGTGAGATACAATCTTGAGTATTATCCAAGTAGTACACCTCTTCTTCAACACGTACTTTATGTGTGTGTGTGTGTGTGTGTGTGTGTGTGTGCTCTCCTTTTTACGCGGCTGTCTGTGCCTTAGGATGTTCTGTTCTGTCCTATTCTCTTGCTCCTTATATAGTCCCTCCCCCGCTCAGCTGAGAACAACAGGAAGTTCATGTGAAAGAGAGCCTGACTCAGCCCAGCGTGGTGTTCAACACAGCCCACAAGCCTGAGCAACACAGGACGGCCAGGGTTGCCAGATGAGGCTGATGATTTCCAGCCCAAAAAATGCTCTAAACCCGCCCAGAAGCACAAAATCCCGCCCAATTCTATTGATTTCTATGCGCACAATTGGGCGGGTTTCCCTGTAAAATGCCATTTTTACCCGCAGACGGCCATCCTAAGCAGCCCAATTGGGCGGGAAACAGCCCAAACTGGCAACACTGAGGACGGCCCACAGTGCTAAACATGACACTGCAGATTTTTTTCCTTAAGGATTTGCAAGAGTGGAAAGGGAGAGGGAGGAGGGAGCTAGTAGGTCTGGTCTGGACCCAAACCATGACTCAGGACAAAACACGCCTGAGTCACACCAACAACAGCTTGCTTGTTCTTTTTTTTTCCCCACACACACACCCAAGCATGACAAATGTGTGTACACATAAACTGAAAGGAGGGCAAGTCAAACTGCATGCCATCAGCAATGCTGAGTTGAGATTTACGTGGGAGGTTTATGCCTGTTAATTAAATGGGTTTCTGATTCCCCNCCCCCCCCCCCCCCGACAACCTTTGATTTGTAATTGCAGTTTGTCAGGGTTAGATATGGTTTCATTATAGGACACTATGAACATGAAATGCAAACTGTAACGGATGCCCACTAGAAGAGATCAGCAGTGGAATGTTACTAAGCGCCAAGCATCAAGCGTCTTTTTGTAGAGGCTTTTGTGCCTTCATTGATATGAAAGTGGAAAATATGACAGGAAGTGAGTGTGTGGGGGGGGGGATGGGGAAGGATCGGCAAATGACCCGGGCCGGAATCGAACCCGGGTTGCCAGCGTAGTAACCCAGTGCCCTACTGCTGGGCCACAGCAGGGCCACGTCAAGTGTCTTTGAGGGTCATGAAAACGTCCCTCCCGGAGCCTCATACAGATGTGGTAGCCCATATTGGCTGCTTAGTAGAACAGGGCTATTCAAATGAAGGCCCTGGGGCCAGATGCGGCCCTTGGATGGCAAGGTTCTAGACCCCCATAAGGTCAGAACAAAATGAAAACAAATATGTGTGCATAATTTGCAATCACTAACACTTCAGGTTGGGGACATCTCTACTATGCATTCACAAGAGAGCGAAATCTTATCTAAAACAGTGTCATAATAGATCATCCTAAGGCTACTAAGAAATAGAGAGGCCGATATCTGTTCTGTCTGGAAAGCAATCCGCTACTTGTTTTGCACATTAACTTCAGATGCCGTGCTGCCCGCACGGTATATATTCCATGTTCGGCCCCTTCACTGGGGGGAATTTGAAAAACTGGCCCTTGGTGATTTTTAATTGAAAACCCCTGGCCAACATGAATGCAGTCCTTCCACTCAGTTGCATCTGCCTCTCATGCCAAACTGGAGTCTGAGCTGGAATGTCACGAGTCCGAGCCAAGATTGGTGGACTGTGCAGGATGGTCTCAGTTAGTGTGTTAAAATTGATTGGAGGGCCCTTCTTGAACAGACAAGAGTCGTCTGAAGATGACGAGAATGAACGCCTATGAATGATCCATTTCAACCTCCACCCATCTTTGTCACACAGTGGCCCAGTTATGTTGCTAGGCTGGTTAAGTGTTAAATAGGCCCAGTGTTATGTGAAGAGTTTTGAACTTTGTACCCTCTCACCAATCTGTGTTTTCTCAGCTGTTACAATGGGCACACACAGTACCCGCCACCTAGCATACTTGTATGGTGCACACTTGGTGTTCCTGCACAGTTCGTCCCCCTCGGGGCGCGACCCTGCCTCCTTGACAACTACATCAATTCGGCAATGGGAGTCACAGTACGAGTGTGCTGAGCTAAAGGGCTGGTCCGATAGCCCAACGCTACCGCACTGTATTGAGGCTTCGGGAGCGAGGTTTACTAACGTTCCACGCCACACTCTGCTAGTTGGCCTCCGTTACACATAGTACAACCAACATATACTTTATTCATAGTTAATAGCCTAATGTAATATATACTGCAATATTATTTGTTTACAAAAACTGTTTAAACTGTTGCACGTTCTGATTAAGCATGGCCCATGCTGATAATTTAGACATGGCCTGTTCGCAAGAGACATCGCCATTTGTTTTTCCACAAAAAAACTTAAAGTAGTCATAATTTAAAAACTAAAACATCAGAAAATAAAACTAAACAAAAACTTGCCAAAACATAACTAGTCACGATCATCTCAAACCATATCCACTTCATGTCCACATGTTCAATGTTGAATGTTAAATGTTCATTTGTACTGCATTTATTATTGATCACTTATTGTTACCAGTCCATCACTTATACCCGACTTATAACCGACAGAGGGGGACAAAGGGGTCAGTTGTCCCGGGCCCAGTTAGATGGGCGGGCCAGAATTGGATACTCATTGCATTGAATGTATTTGGGTGGGGGCCGTTTCAGAGGACTTTGTCCCGGGCCCGGCCAAAGCTGTCAGAGGCCCTGCCTGCACTTTATGTCAGTCTGTAAAATGTCAGTCTTGTCTTTGTCTTGGCATGGTATAGAGAGAAAACGTAACTAATTTCATTTTCCTTGTATGACTTGTGCATGAAGAAAGTGACAATAAAAGCTGACTTGACTTGACTTGATGACATATATTAAACATGGCCTGTTCGCAAGAGACATTGACATTTGTTTTTCCCCCAAAAAACTAAAAGTAGTCATGATTTAAAAAAAACAAAACTGCTTTGGCTGGACCCAGGACAAAGTCATCTGAAAGGCCCCCCCACCCAATACACACAATGTAATTAGAACCCAATTCTGGGCCCCCTCTGTCCCTGGGCCCGAGACAACTCTCTCCTTTGACCCCCCACCCAATACACACAATGTAATTAGAACCCAATTCTGGGCCACTTCTGTCTCTGTGTCCTCCCAACCCCCCACCCCCTCTGTCAGCTGTCCTGGGGTGAGTTTCTCAAAAGAGAAGTTGTTAGCCTGTTAGCAACTTCGGTAGTTGCCAATGGGAAAATGCATTGAAAACAACAAAGTAGCTAATGTAGTAAGCAACTTTGGTTTTGAGAAATGCACCCCTGGCCTGATTTGCCGGCTGAGGTTTGAGCTGATAAGCCTCTCTCACGCTGCCTGTTTCTTTAAAGGCTTGCCGTGATTCAGCAAAATGGGCGGAGTGTTAGTCCAGTAACAGTCTGAGTTCAACCCCATGTCTGCAACGTGACTCCTCTCTTTCCACACAGCAGTCTACCGGGCCTGCTTCACAGCCCAGCCTGCTTGGGCCAAACCATGACTCTGCAGATTCTTATCTAGCTGTTGTGCCTAGCTAGAAAGTAAGCTACCAGGCGCATGCTTAATCAAGTCAAGTCAAGTCAGCTTTTATTGTTACTTTCTTCATATGCACAAGTCATATAAGGAAAATGAAATGTCGTTTTCTCTCTATATACCATGCCAAGACATAGACATACACAAGACTGACATTTGTACAAATGAACATTTAACATTCCATATTTCTTCATGTATCATCCATGTGGCTAGACTGCCAAGATTTAGCCAATTGTTTTAAACAGTGCAAGTTTATTTGTTCTGCATAGCATGTTTCATGCGCAGAGGCGATTCAATGTGTGTGACAGACAGATGTAGAAGCAGAAGAACAGACAAAATGGGAATTAGTTCATAGAAAAGGGATGAAGGTTAAAAATGAAATGATAAAAGTAGAGAAAAGTAAATATTTAGGTTAAAATCAAGATCAAAAGCTAAATTCATTTGACAAGAAAGTGTTTGCGACATACAGCTCCAGGCCTTTTTATTAGAATAGCATGAAAAAGTTGATTTATTTCCATAATTCCATCAATAATGTTAAACTGTCATGGATTGTAGATTCATGGCCCAGTTTTTTAACTATTCCAATCATTAATTTTTTTCTTTTTATATACGTTGGCCTTCCAGCTCAAAAAACCCATGAATTGGGGAATTCGCATTATTAGAATATTGTTATAAAATCACATTTTTCTTCATCAAAATTCGGGTCACATTAAATCAGTTGAAATTTGGTACTTTCTACATAACATGCAATGTTCAATACTTGGTTAGGACATTCTCTGTCTTAATAACGGCCATGATGCGTTTAACATTGAAGTCAATGGCAGAAACAGTGCATGGGAGTAATGGAAGGCCAGATATCCTTGATGCTTTGCTGTCAGCTGTTCTTGTTTGTTGACCTGGTGCCCCACACTTCACTCTTCAATATACCCTGTAGATCTCGATGCCACGTTTTGGTGTTAACTTACCAGTTTAATTCTAACTCGCCAGAAATAAAACCCCATTCATTTTCAAGGATTCATTTTTTAAGGATATCTGGGCTTCCATAACTCCCATGCACTGTTTTTGCCATTGACTTCAATGTTAAACGCATCATGGCCATTATGAAGACAGAGAATGTCCTAACCAAGTATTGACCATTGCATGTTATGTAGAAAGTACCAAATTTCAACTGATTTAATGTGACCCGAATTTTGATGAAGAAAAACTGTGATTTTATAACAATATTCTAATAATGCGAATTCCCCAATTTATGGGGTTTTTTGAGCTGGAAGGCCAACGTATATAAAAAGAAAAAAAATAATGATTGGAATAGTTAAAAAAACTGGGCCATGAATCTACAATCCATGACAGTTTAACATTATTGATGGAATTATGGAAATAAATCAACTTTTTCATGCTATTCTAATAAAAAGGCCTGGAGCAGTATTGAATTAAAACTACCCGCAGAGCATTTTGATCATCTGGAAGTTGACATGGGGGGGGGTCGGACCCTGGGATGGGACCCTGGGATGGGACCCTGGGATGGGACCCTGGTCGGACATGAGCCTGGCATGCAAGGCCATATATTGCTGCATTGTTTTGAAACTCGCTTGTCGGAAACCCAGACCTCCGCCTCGGAAGTGCAAAAGAACGGGTACTCAACTCGGGGTTCCGAAACACAAACTCGCAGCACTCCGGTGTACTCCGAGTTTGTTTAACATGAGTGTTTTCAGACATTTGTATTGTCCCCAGCTGTTGCAAAAGAACAAATTTACAACGGTTGGCCGGAGAACAACGTCGGGTCTCCCTACAGCCGAGTTTCAAAAGAATAAGCCATATGTACAGATGCTTTAGTGCGACATGCCACAGTTCACCCAAGATGCCAAATGTTTTTGTTTTTTTTTGGTTTGGGTGTTTTCTTCATTTTGGACACGCCACCACAGCATCCATATTGTGGCATCAATCGTTTTTACAGCATGGTGTTAGAGGAAGACAATTGACTTTTCTGGGCCGTTAATATAGGCCAAAAGTGTGTCTGGTGTTTATAAAGTGTAGCAAGTAGTAGTAACACACACACTGCATTTCTGCAATTTTGCAATTGATTTAGGTGCTTTGCTGTATTCACCGCTGCATGGAAATTAAGTGTAAGGTGGTGTTCCAAAGATTCAATTTGGACATTTTAGTTTGTGTGTGTGTGTGTCTGTGTGTGTGTGTGTGTGTGTGTGTGTGTGTGTGTGTGTGTGTGTGTGTGTGTGTGTGTGTGTGTGTGTGTGTGTGTGTGTGTGTGTGTGTGTGTGTGTGTGTGTGTGTGTGTGTGTGTGTGCGTGCCTGAGAGGGAGAGAGAGCGAGAGGGAGAGAGTGTGAGAGTGACTGCCAATTCTGTGTGTGACTTGAATCACTAGTTTGACTTTAATCACTAGATTTAGAACATTAAACAACCGTAATAGGCACTCTAGGATAGACCATAGTCCAAAAGGTGAGTCATGGTGAAGTGGGGCAGGCACAGAGAGGCATGACTACGTAAATAGCAGGATGTCAAAAGGACACGCTCACATAGGCCTACACATGCTTGACCGCTTTGATGGAGAATCATCGGATTCTGGAGAAATATGCCTATGTGCTGGGCGACTTTGGTTACAGATTGCATCAGACAAGGGGTGCAGGCCTTTGGAAATCCCTCAAGGCCATTATCAAGGCAATCAGGAGTGCCGATAGCTTTAGCTGGGCCCAGGACAAAGCACATTCAAAACATTCAATGTAATGAGGACCCAATTAAGGGCCCCCCATCTCCCCTATCTCCCACAGCTGACCCCTTTGTCCACCCTTGTCGGCTTCCATGAATGCAATAACTGTGTAGCTTGAATGACTCATTGATGTGATTCCATCCTGTTAGAACAGGGGAGGGCAGTTGTTTTGACCTAAGGGCCACATTGGGTGTGGATTGGAATACTGACCGAAGGGACCAAAGTTTCGTTTTTGGGCATTTTAGGCCTTTATTATTACAGGACAGTGTGAGAGGAGACAGGAAATGAGCAGGAGAGAGATATGGGGTACGTTCCAATATGCGACCTTGCGTCCTCCACTTGTGCTTGTGGTGTCGTGATGACAACAGCATTATATTTCACTATCTCACAAAAGCTCAATTGTAAAGTCATTTTCTCATTTTCAAACAGGATGGTGAATGAAAAATAGTCCCCCAAAAATTGTTTTGGCTAGGCTGAGAGTTAATTGTTTTCTCCACGGAGGCGGGGCATCAGCAAAACCTGAGGCCACAAGACCAAGTGGAGGACGCAAGGTTGCATATTGAAATGCACCCATGGGGTAGGGCTGGGAATTGACCCTGTCCGGACTCGAACCGGGGTCCCCATGGGCATGCAAGCCCAAATGGGGGGGCTTAGGCATGCTGGGCCCTTTGGTTACAGATACTCACTGATGACTTAATGTAGTATCACCAACAAAACACATGAGAGATTATAAACCCTTTTTTATTATTTTAAATCACGTGTCAACATTCCCCTATCATTGTTATGAAAAGCTATGAAGTGTTGCAGGGGCTGTGCTGATAATGCATCAGCTGTGCATCTTGTTAGACTAGGTCCCACTTGGTCTTGTCTAAGGCGTATTTCATCCTAACCGCTGGGGGCAGTACCTAACCTTTGTGCCATGTGTACTCTGCTTTCTTTTGTTGAGCTGTGTTAATAAGTTGTAAGATGGCGGGGAACGGTGCTTAAATTTACTGATATAGGTAACAAAACAATGCAGTGACACGCATTATCCACCATATTTTATTTTAATTCCTCATTTGCAGCGCTTGCTTTCATGAAGTAGCCGGGTCTGGAGATTGGTCCATATTCTGGGAACGTGTGCAAGGTAGCTAATAGGATGCTAACTCACTAGCCATTCAATGATATTCTCAAGAACCCAAACTTTTATACAGTTAGCCAGCTAGCCCTATGGCACCGCTTATTCAGTGGGTCTTTGCCTAGAATGTGTTTTTGACGTTTCCAATATCCTCATGCGTGTTTTATGTGTATCATCTGGCTGGGACACAACGGAGGACTGGCATCCCTGCTTTAACGTTAGCTTGTTAGCAGATTATATGGGCAATGTCTTTTCTTTCAGCAACTGATTGGTAAAATCAGAGTTAGTTCGTCTGTGTACATACGGTTGTCAAAATGCTTATGTTTGAAAATCATACGTTATCGCCAACAGCTGGAGACCTTGCATCTGCTTTAAGTAGACCCGTAAAGAACTATGGTTGGCTGAAACATTATGGGCGCTCACTAGCCGACTAAGCGCGGTACATCTTACAATACAATATATTTGTCGCTCGAGATGAGTTACTATGCGCATAATACCCAAAAGTGTTTTGGACATGACAGCAGTGTTTGCGGTGACTTTGTTTTGGCTGCTATTCTTTTCCATTCTCGGAGGAATTGCCTAATGTAATTCCACATTGTACCAGAGAATGTAAACAATAACAGAAGCACGCCGCGCGCAATACGTCACTCTGTCAAACTATCAAAAGGTTTGATGGTGACCTCGTGCGAAATTATCGCGCATTTTTTCTCATGATTTATAATGAATGTTCCAACTCGGTTCAGATACCATTTAACATCTTGGATTTCCCCTTGTAGAGATGGAGGGAGAGGTGGGTCTCGTGGCTGGCCGCAGTCAGCGAGAGAAGAGGAGATCCTACAAAGATCTTCTGAGAGAGGAGGAGGAAATTGATGCTCAAGTGCGCAAGACCTCAAAGAAACGACGTGTAAGATTGGAGTGCACTTCACATGTGATGTTGCTTTGTTTTTGTATGCGTGTCTAGACTTGCTGAATTCATCTCTCTACATTTCTGTCTGTCTTCAGGATTCCGATCCCTTTGCAGCTGGAAATGAACTTCACAAGAAAAAGAAGAGAACTCATGAGGACGAAAACTATCATCATAAAGGTGACATTGGACGAAAATATTCATGATTAAAAAAATCTGGTCATCTGATATTTTCCACAGATCTTTTTCGTGCTTTTCCTTTTTTGTGCTTGTGTTTCTGACGTCATGGTATGTTGTGTTTTTTCCTCCATCTGGCATGCACCATGCAGAAAAGAGCCATGGCCAGTCGTTGCATCACAAGAAGAAAAAGAAGAAAACTACTCCGGAGGGGAGATCCTCCCATATGTCCCACGCCCACTCCTCCTCCACCTCCTCCTCCAGCTTCATGCCCTCTGCATCCCACACCGCCTCCACCGAGACGGCCATGGACCTCCTCCAAGCCATCACCTCCCCCCTGGCCACGGGATCAGACCCAAGCCCCCCTCACCACCAACAACACCACCACCAGCCCTACAAGAAGTCCTCCAACACCACCCACTCGCACCACCACCACCACCACCACACCTCCTCCCAGCGGAAGCAACAGCAGAGGGGAGAGGACTGGGACACTCCGCCCCACGCCGCCCGGCCGCGGCCCCCCAAGAAGAAGCCGCCCCTGGTCAGGGAGACGCTGCCGGTGGTGGGCACCGAGGTGGAGCTAGAAGGTAATAAAGTAAAAGTAGCCCCACTACTAAAGTATACCCACTTCAAAATTTCAGGGATTTCTTTATACCCACTTAAAATTGATTGATCCATTATTTAGAAAAGCAGAAATATATACAGTATACCCGCCACAAAAAATGCTCAAATACAGTATACCAACCACAAAAAGTAGACTACACCACTGCCTGAAAGGTGCACTATGGAATAGTTTTAGTAGTTTATTTCCACAATCAAAATTAAAAGTAGCCTTGGCCTGGAAATTAGAGTAGAGTACTTTTATTAATCCTGAGGGAAATTAAAAGGTGTCTGACAGCTTACATAGACGGGTGCATGATGTAATAGTTTTAGTAGTTTATTTCCACAATTCATGTTGCTTATTCACAATCACAAATGTTACTGTTTTTTGTTTTTTTTTAAAGACTACTTACCACCACCATCAAATTCAAAGTATTCATTAGAAGGTAAAGTAGCTTTGGCCTGAAAGGTGCAGTATGGAATAGTTCTAGTAGTTTATTTCCACAATTTCATGCTGCGTATTCATAAATGTTACCTTTTTTTACAAATGCTTACCACCACCATCACATTTGAAGTTTTCTTTATGACTGGGAAACTTGCAATTGTCATACATGAAAAGGTGGATCTTCCCCATGTCCCCCTTTTAGAATTTCCAGACGTTGCATTTTTATTGGCAAAACTTTCTGTACCTTGGTCACACTAGTAAATATTAATGATATTAATATGATATTGAAAATTTGATAATATTTGGCAATAGGCAGCTCAGTTTCAATGAGCAGCATAGTTGCAATACCTACTCTGGCCACCATCCTACACAGTGCACCTTTTAAAGGGGAGTTCCTGCCAATTTTAACATGCATTGGTTTGTTTACATTTAAAAAACAATGTTTTTCAGATATTGATAACAATACCTCAGCGAGCCTTATGACCCACTGAGGCGAAACGCGTTGTTCGCTCTAATAAAACAAGCATAAAGTCAAGAAAGTGTGCGGTAGACTACTTTCTTTTGAAGGACCAATGGGAATATTAATGTCTGTAACTTTCCCCCGTTCTGTTCGCAGGAGACTGCGACGGACCAATGGGAATATTTTTTTTATATTTTTTTTAAAATATATTTTTATGGGCTTTTTTATGCCTTTATTTTACAGGACAGTTGAAGATGGTGACAGGAAGCGAATGGGGCAGAGAGACAGGGGAGGATTGGGAAATGACCCCGGCCGGACTCGAACCGGGGTCCCCGAGGATGGGCATGCAAGCCCAAATGTGGGGGGCTTAGCGCGCTGCTCCACAGCGCCCCCGGACCAATGGGAATATTAATGTCTGTAACTTGTCCCTTGTCTCCATTGGCAGGACACTATGACGGACCAATGGGCATCATGGGGGACAGCTCGTCGTCGGCGGAGGAGCTGGAGGACGGCGAGCTGATCATCGACGACTCGTACGCCCAGCTGGCTAAGAAGGCCAAGAAGAGCAAGAAGAGTAAGAAGAAGAAGGAGAAGGAGAAAGACAAGGAGAAGGAGAAGGAGCGGGACAAGAAGCACAGCCAGAAAGGAGCCAAGAAAGTCTCCAAAGGTAGCAGGAATCATGCTGTGCAGACACTCCACTCATACCATTTGTTAATTGCCTATGTGCAGGGGCTATAAATTAAAACCTGCACACCGGCCAAATGCTGTAGCAAATTCAGTTTGGCTGGTGGTAGGAAAAATGTTAGAAAAGAGCATTTATTTCCAAGTAAAGCAATACTGTCAAAACTCACATATTTTAGTAGAAAAAGAAAAGTTACTCGCCACTTTAACCCATAAGTGACTGTGTTTGGCTAGTAAGATCAACACCAACTAGCCATTTTGGCTGGTGAAGTTAATCTAGTTAACTGATTATGTGAACTATTTGAGTTGATATTGTCCTTATTGTCCTTGTTGAAACAAAGCAGGTCTATACTCCCCTACCATTTCAGAACGCAGTATCTTGAAAACGGTCAAAAATGAGTTTTGACCGAAAATTGGCTTTAAAATACCTTTTTTTTCTTGTGTTAAACATTTTTGGTCCAACTTTGTCCCGTTTCAGAAAAAAACGATAAAAACCAATTATACTGTGCTTTTTGTTATAAGAGGTTACGTCGTACTAGCCAAGAACGCAGTATATCATGCATTATACTGCACTTCTCCATTGAAACCGTGGTTTTGGTGTAGACAGTAATACCACAACAGACCGCAGTATGTTGATTTTTCAGTTAAAAAGTAATGAGAATGTTGTTTTTTTCTTGTGTGCATAAATTTCCACCATAAAAAAGGTATCATATGGAAGTGTCATCACCACTTTACCTCCAACACAGTTGCGTGGCCAGAATTGAAACTTTAAAGCCTTTTTTCTCAGTTTACCAGTACGGAGAGATGCTGCGTTCTGAAATTGTAGGGCAGTATACTGTATGATTACCGGTTTCAGGAATAAAACCGTGCATGTACAGGTCTATGCCACGGCGTGCAGCTTTACACCTGCTTTGAATGCCTTCAATCAAAGGTGTCTGTCACATGAAAAAAGGCCTGTTTGTCATTTCGCACTGCCCTGAATTGCTCTTTTGACGCTGCCTGTTCTTTCATTGCCATTGGACAGGAGGGAGCTCCTCCCACTCGTCTGGCATGGCCAATGGGGGAGCGGGGTACCAGTTTGGGATGGCAGACTCCGCAAACCACCGGCAGAGCGACGAGAAGAAGAAGAAAGAGAAGAAGGCTAAACCTGAGAAAGACAAGGTGAGAGAAGGTGGTTATGAAAAGATAGCTTCCATCCCCCCACCTGCCCCAGATTTTTTTGAAGGGGTGCTGTGACATTGCTCTGATGTTTGCAGATCAGGCGTGGCTTGTTCAAGTGGCCTGGAAAGCTACATTAGCCATAATTTTAGTGAACTGGAAGGAAATTAATCAAGGTGTCTAGCAGCATACACGTAATCCACAGCCAACATTTAGCACACACCTGCATACATACAGATATTAGACAGATGACCTAACACCCATCTGCATACACACAAACATCACCTGAAAAAAAAAAAACCATGAAGGTCGTCGTCCTCGTCCAACAAGGTGCAGAGTGTTCTGATGAGGTGTTTTGCTGTAGCTAGCCCAAGTGGATTCAAGTTATTAACCCATTGATGCCTAAGGCACCTGCTAAAAAGAGTGCTGAGTGCCTGAGCCCTTTTTAAGAAAAGCTGCCCTCAGCCTATAAAAACCTTAATATCTCATCTTCTGAAGCACATAAAAATATGCACTAAGTTGCATTTATACTAAGACCCCCATCTTTCATTAGAATGTGTTCATTCATCTCAAACAAACAGAGATTTTTAATAAAGTTGTCTCAAATCTCATGAGCTTGAATGTTGCATAATGCAGCTCCAGGCGCCAGGGCCAATGTTGCGCAACGCAACATCAGGCATCAATGGGGTAAAAGGTCGTCTGGTTTTAAAGTGTACAGTAGAACTAGTGCATACTGCACAGAGTACTTTAGTATCCTGAGTTGTTGTTTGATCGTTTGCCATTTTGTTTTTGTCTGACGTGTTTGCAGAAGAGGAGGACTATCACAGCATACCAGGTGTTCTGCAAAGAGTACAGAGCCAGTATCAACGAGGAGCAACCAGGACTAGGTGAGCGCTTTTACTGAATCTCTTTTTTATGACGATGGATGCAGATTTTGAGACGGGCATGGCCATGGCCCTGCAAACTGCAGGAAAATCTCAATCATTGACTATGTAACGGCATACAGTTTTGTGTAATGTTGACGTGCTAATATTGTAAAAAAGAATATTTGTGAGGATATGCATGGTGCCTTTTTGCAGATGGTTAAATCATTTAAAATGTTTTATTTTCAGATTTTGGCGAGTTGGCAAAAAGGTTAGGAGATGCATGGAATCAGTTACCAGAGGGAGACAAAGAGGTGAGTTACACACACACACACACACACGCACACACACAGTCCATAAAGCACTGCTGCTACAATTCAATTCACTTTACTGCAGTCAATTCTTGTCTTTCACTCACATACTGTATGTATACACACATGCTACACATAGTCGTGCATTAACATGTTATCACATATCAAAAACTCATCGCCACAGCATTCAACTTGACTTCACCACAGTCAGTTTTTAAAATCGGCAGTTGAAGTAAGAGTTGGAAATGTTGTAATTAATAAGTTAAATCACAACCATTTCAATGTGTTCGATCAATGGTTTCATTGCCTTGTGTCGTCTGATAAAACCTTTCCGGGTGTTTTTAAGCCATTATTAACCATAATGGGCATAATCACTTCAAAAAGTCAAACACATGATGTGGTACTTGGCCCATAACCTCAGGAGGAGAAAGCAGGAATTTGGGTTCAGCCCCGTAATGCTTTGTTTTGAGACTTCACATTTACACCTCATTTGCATTTTTCTCTCTCTCTCTCTCTCTCTCTCTCTCTCTCTCTCTCTCTCTCTCTCTCTCTCTCTCTCTCTCTCTTTTTTGTTTCTCATGACTTGACACATTTCATTTACATTTCATCCTTTCTCTCTCTTCCTCTCTATCTCTCTCTCTCTCTCTCTCTCTCTCTCTCTCTCTCTCTCTCTCTCTCTCTCTCTCTCTCTCTCTCTCTCTCTCCCTCTCTCCCTCTAGGTGTGGAAGGAGAGGGCTCAGTACTTGCAGGCCAAGGCGGATTTGAAGTCGGGCATGTCTTCGGGCAAATCTGTCTCCCAGTCCAGTAGCTCTGCGGCAGCTAAAGCTGAGAAGCCCAAAGGTGAGATGTAGCAGCAGCATGCCACACGCAGGGTTGCCAGATGAGAAGCCCAAAGGTGAGATGTAGCAGCAGCATGCCACACGGCTCTCACATACTGTAGCAGCTCCTGCAGCAAGTCACACGCAGGGTTGCCAGATGAGAAGCCCAAAGGTGAGATGTAGCAGCAGCAGCAGCATGCCACACGGCTCTCACATACTGTAGCCAGGGTTGCCAGATGAGAAGCCCAAAGGTGAGATGCAGCAGCAGCATGCCACACGGCTCTCACATACTGTAGCCAGGGTTGCCAGATGAGAAGCCCAAAGGTGAGATGCAGCAGCAGCATGCCACACGGCTCTCACATACTGTAGCTGCTCCTGCAGCAAGCCACACGCAGGGTTGCCAGATGAGAGTGATGATTTCCAACCCCAAAAAATGCTCAAAACCCGCCTTGAAGCACTAAATCCCGCCCAATTCTTTTTCTTTTTGTAGTTTATTTGGCAGGGACAATGCAGTGCACATTGTTACAAACATGACATGGCAGAGCCATGACACAACTTGCAGATGTGAATACATGGAAGGTTTATAGCTAGATAGCTATATTGGGCGGGTTTTCCTGCAAAATGCCATCTTTACCCGCACACGGCCATCCTAGGCAGCCCAAAGGTGATACTGTAGCAGCTCTCCCTCACGCCTGCCAAACAAGCTGATCCTCATTTAGGGGGCACAAAATGCCTCTTTTCCACTGCCGGTTTCCTGGTAGGCCTACAGCTCGACAAAGTGTGACTCGGCCATAACTTTTTTTTCTTTTCTAATAGGCACGGCACAGCTCAATCGTAAAGCAAAAAGTGGAGACCGAGTCGCGCTGTGTCGAGCTGTAGGCCTACCGGAAAACCGGCAGTGGAAAAGAGGCAAAAAGGTCTTCAACAGTAATCAGCCTCGGGGGGCACCGTGGTTCCCACTTCTACCACCAAGAAAATACAGTATCCAGAGTAGATTGAAATAAAATTCTGGCAATAATAAAATAGAATTAAAATGAGTTATAATAAAAAATCCTCTGTATATGTATTGTATTAAAGTAATACAATTAACATCCTCCCTCCCGCAGCTGTGAAGAGGGTGGAGAGTAGGCCGGTTCTCCTGCAGACCAACGGAGTGTCGGCGCTGGAGGCGGAGTCGGCTCCGTCTCCCGGCGAGGTTCCGGAGGTGGACCCCATCGATGCCGCCGCCCACCTGCAACTCCTGGGGGAGTCGCTATCCGTCATCGGCTGCCGACTGCAGGAAACTGAGGTGCGTAACAGTAGCCGTTTGGTGAGTTGGAGTGTGTTCCAATATGCGACCTTGCCTCCTCCACTTGTGCTTGTCTCCTCGTCCCGCCTCCTGGCCCCTCCTCCGTGGAGAAAACGATAAAGTTTCCCAGCTGTCAGCCTAGCCACAACAACTTTTGAGGGACTGTTTTTCATTCACCATCCCAATTGTTGCAAATGAGAAGAAGGCTTTACAATTGAGCTTTTGCAAGATATTGAAATATAATGCTGTTGTCAGTGATGTCATCATGACATATTACTTCCTGGTACGAGGCCACAAGCACAAGTGGAGGATGCAAGGTCACATATTGGAACGCACCCTTGGTCTTAGGATCCGAAGGTTGCAGGTTCAAGTCCCACCCTGACCAATGGGAAGAAGGCGTGTCCCTACACCTAAGGACGCATATCTTCAGGCACTGTAACCACTACCCTGTTACTAAGCAGCTTTGGAGAAAATGCTTTAGTATCTTTTATATTTCCATTTCAATTGATATAGGTTTATGTTGTAACCACTACCCTGTTGTAACTAAGCAGCTTTGGAGAAAAGCGTCAGCTAAGTGTTGTGCAATGCTTTAGTGTCTTTTAGATTTCCATTTCAATTGAAATGGGTTTAAGTTGAACAGGTATTATCACCTTCTGTGGTGTTGGCAACATTTAGTAAGTGAAGAATTCTTGCACACCTCCTTGGTCAGGTGCGTAGGAGTGGAATCCCTAGGTCACCAACGTTAAAGCAAAGAAAGCTCCCGCACACTGTTCACATTTTCAAATGTGAACAGTGTGCGGGAGCTTTCTTTGCTTTAGTGTTGGCAACATTTACAGTCCCAAGAAAAAGTTTGTACACCCTTTGAAATTTCTTACATTTCTGTCAAAATTTATCATAAAACATGGTCTGATCTTCCCGGAAATCTCAAGAAGGAACAATCAGAGTCTGCTTTAACTAATTCCACACAAACATTTACATGTTATCATATTTTTATTGGCCATAAGGCTATAACATTCACAGGACAGCAAGGCATAAGTAAGTACACCCTTGCATTAAATAGGTTTTAACCCTCAGTTAGTTGCAATATCCTCAACCAGACTTGTCCTGTAGTTGCAGATCAGATAAACAAAAATATCTGGATGTATCTTGTCTCCCTCTTCTTTAGAGAACTGCCTCTTGTCAGCAAGGTTTCTGGGATGTCTGGAGTGCATAGCTTTATTGACTTCATGCCATATAATCTCAATTATTTTTAGTCAGGGCTTTGACTGGACTATTCCAGAATGTGTATTTCATTGTTATGAAGGCATTCTAATTTAGATTTGCTTCTAAAGTATGGGTTGTTGTCACATTTCAGCACCTATCCTCTTATGTGCTTCAACTGTGTGACAGACTTCCTCACGTTTTTTTCTGTAAAATATCACAATAAACTTGAGTTCATTGCTCCACTGATAATAGCAAACTTTCAAAGGCCTGAGGCAGCAAGGTAGCCGCATATAATGATGCTCCCGCCACCATACTCAGAAGTGGAGATGTAACCAAGAATAACTAAAAATGGGGTTCATTCTGCCAATCTAAAATTAATGGGGTTTCTGTCCAAAAAAATATTGCTGCACCTTTGAGGTTTGCGAAAAAGCATTTATATGCTTCATAAAATTACTGCAAAATATTCTGTAGACCAACGTTGAAACCAAAGTTGAATTTTTCAGGGGAACACATAGTATCATGTTTGGAGGAGAACTGGAGAACCACACCTTCACCAAAACATCATCTCCACCTTTGAGTATGGTGGCGGGAGAATCATTATATGCGGCTACCTTGGTGCCTCAGGCCCTTGTCAGTTTGCTATTATTACTGGAACAATGAACTCAGAAGTTCATTGAGATATTTTACAGAAAAAATGTGAGGTAGTCTGTCACACAGTTGAGGCACACAAGAGGATGGGTGCTGAAATGGGACAACAACCCATATTTTAGAGGCAATTGACTTTTGAATTGCTTCATAACAATGAAATACACATTCTGGAATAGCCCAGTCAAAGCTCTGACAAAAAACATTTGAGATGATATGGCATGAAGTCAAGAAAGCTATTCACTCCAGATATCCCAGAAACCTTGCTGCAGAAGGGCAGTTTTCTAAAGAAGAGGGAGTCAAGATACATCCAGATTGTTTTGTTAATCTGATCTGCAACTACAGGAAACATCTGGTTGAGGTTATTGCGACAAACTTAGGGTTAAAACCTATTGAATGCAAGGGTGTACTTACTTATGCCTTTCTGTCCTGTGAATGTTTACATCTTATGGCCAATGAAAATAAGTAAACTTGTAAATGCTTGGGTTGAATTAGTTAAAGCAGACTCTGGTTGTTCCTTCTTGTGATTTCCGGGAAGATCAGATCATGCTTTATGACCAATTTTGACAGAAATGTAAGACATTTCAAAGGGTGTACAAACTTTTTCTTGGGACTGTACCTTCCTCCTCAACTGCTGCTGGAGGTAACCTCAACCTGTTTGCATTATATTACATTACTCTTACTAAGTCGCTTTGGATTTACAATGTGTCAGTTATTTTTAAAGTTCAGGGTATTGGTTACAGTCCCTGTAGCATTTTGGGGTTAGGTGCCTTGCCTTGCTCAAACGCAGCTTCGCCATGGAGTGAGATAGAGAGTGGAAGGGTGGGATTCGAACCAGCAACCCTCTGATCTGAAGTCCATCTCCATAACCACTAGGCCACGGCTGCCCCAAAATTCACATCATTAAATGCTTGTTGTGTTCTCGGCTGTAGGGCATGGTGACGGTGTCGGGCAGTCTGTCTGTGCTGCTGGACGCCATGCTGTGTGCTCTGGGGCCCCTCGCCTGCCTCACCGCTCAAGTCCCCGAGCTCAACGGCTGCCCACAACACATACTGGTGAGTCTGACCATATTCTTACTGAGAAAACCATTTCTTCCAGCTTTAGGAGCTGTTTTTTGACTTACTGTTGTTCGATACTCTCCACAATCTATTTTTTTCAATATTATAGGTACAAACTATAGATAGATTAGATTACAAGAGGTTACTAATGATTCTTAAAAAGTCAAAAAATAAATAATAATGCTGATGATAATTGAAGGCTTGGAATCACATCATACCACGTGGTTGTTTTCTGAACTGAAGGGTAACAGAACTTTAAAAAGGGCATATCACGACAATATCATTACAACCCTACTGATCTACCATTCTTTTCTCTGTCCCTTTGACCTCATGCCACCTTGGGTAACATCAGTTTTATACTGGACATTAATCTAAAATAAAATAAAAAACATATATATAAAAAAAATAACGCAATAACATGAAACCAACTTTGAAACATGGACAAATTTCCTCATATGCCACCAGGCTTAATTTATTTTCCAGATATATCATATTTCTAGTTTGAAAGTTTAATCATCTAAAATTTTAATGTATTCTCTCTCTCTCTCTCTCTCTCTCTCTCTCTCTCTCTCTCTCTCTCTCAGTCCAAGACCCTGGACAACATCGCCTATGTGATGCCTGGCTTGTAGAAGCCCCCCCGCCAACCCCGCCCCGCCCCACAGGAGTAGGACACCCCATACTGCCACTACAGCACCCAGTTCAGTACGGGGTGGAGAACAGGAGAGAGGCCCTGGATGGATCAGACCACACACTTTCTTTGTTTTAACATTTTAAATAAGGGAAGACTTGAAGCATTGCACAGATTTGCACTGGACATACAAAAACACGGACACTTCTAGTTTTAACCATGATCCCATTTTTAACATTTGTGACGTTTTTTTTTTTTTTTCTTGTTTCTTTCATTTTCATATGTTCTATTTACAATTAAAGGTATTTTAGTGAATTGTTTAAATGTTTGTAGTTTGTGGTCTTGTATTTTGGTCTGCTGACTGCTCAGCAGTGTTTGTCAAGGAGATGTTTATATGGTCGTCATGGCTACCATGACTCATCTTGCCTGGTTATAGCCTACAGGGGGAAACATTTTGAATGATGGTGCCAATTATCTCACACCCCGAGAGAGTCTCAGCATTTGCTAATTAATTTGAGTTCTACAGAAAAAAAAGAATACGAAACAAACGATAAAGCCCAAAGGGAACATGGGTAATTTTGGTAGGCCTAACCTGCGCCCAGCAGCCTTGCTCAAAGTCCTGTCCAGTCCAGTACCTTTTATATTCAAAATATTTCCCCAGTGTCATTGCTGTAATTATTTCAGTAATTATTAACTTAGTGAAAAGCTCATTGAGTGAAAAACAATATTGACCTGGAGCTTAGAAGGTCACCCATAGAGCACCAATCACATCAACACTTGCCTCGGGATATTGAGTGCGTTCCAATATGCGGCCTTGCCTCCTCCACTTGTGCTTGCTTCCTCGTACCAGGAAGTAATATGTCATGATGACATCACTGACAACAGCATTATATTTCAATATCTTGCAAAAGCTCAGTTGTAAACTCTTTTTCTCATTTGCAATTGGGATGGTGAATGAAAAACAGTCCCTCAAAAGTTGTTGTGGCTAGGCTGACAGCTGGGGAACTTTATCGTTTTCTCCGGGGAGGAGGGGCCAGGGGGTGGGGCGAGGAAACGAGCACAAGTGGAGGAGGCAAGGCCGCATATGGTAACGCACTCAGTCATGTTTGTCCCATCAACACTCACTCATTGGGATTGGAGTAGATGTCATGTAACTGACCTTGTACTGTGTTAACCCATTGTGTCCTGGAGCGACATATATGTTGCATTCAGGTTCTTGATATTTGAGCTGTTTTATAAAAATGTGGGTGAAGTTAGAGCTGAATGAACACATTCTAGTGCAAAATGAAGGTTTTATCTTTTAAATGCAACTCATTTCGTGTTTGTATGTGCTTTGGAGGCTGAGATATTTAGGTTTTAATGGGAGAGGGCACCTTTTCCCAAAAAGGGCTTAGGCTAAAATGGGTTAAATAGGCAGTGTAGATGCACCTCTGCTGTGTATTGGATTGTGTAACTCCGCTCGGCATTGAACTGGCATTTCGGGTGGCACTTGATCTGGTGCTCAGCTCAGCTCAGCTCAGGGTGTGGACGTGGACATGTGGTGATGTAGAGAGTGAGTGACTAATGTGTGATCCCTCCGTGTCCCGTCCCCCCCACCTTGGCGAGGAATGTCCTCTTACACTCAAAACTGAAAGGGCTGAGCCCAGGGACGACTTGCTACACGGGCCTACTGGGCTCAGGCCCAGGGGCCCAAGAGTTATGGGGGCCCTGAAGCCTAAGCTCTCTATATCCATTTCTCATATTGCGTTAGAATTGCACCTTAATAATAATAATAATAATAATAATACTATTGTTTTATATAGCGCCTTTCAAAACACCCAAGGTCGCTTCACAGAGTATTGTGTAGGAAAGTGTGAGTGTGTGTGCGCGTCAGTGCGTGAGCGTGTGTGTGAATGCATGTAAGTGAAAGTGCTTGTGGAACAAGCAGCCATAAGCCTCCAGGAAGAGATGTGTCTTAAGGTGTTGCTTAAACATGGCCAGTGAAGGGGCATTCTGGATGTGGTCGGGCAGATTGTTCCAAAGAAAAGGAACAGCAACATGGAAGGCTCTGTCACTGGTGGCATTGGGCCTGGTACTTAAATAACTGAATGTTCACATTTTCTTAGGTGACATCCCCCCCTAAAACCCCCAACAGACTCACATCTGGCCTGAATTGTTTTGTAAACTAGCAGAGAGGGAGGCGGGGCCTCTCTTCTTGTCTGGCCCAGGGGCCCCATGGAATCCTAATCCGTCCCTGGCTGAGCCCGTATGCCAATGAAAGCAGAGGGGGTGGAGATTCCTGTGAACCTACAGGTGTGCGAGGGACAGGAGAGAAGGCGCTCAGTCTTCAAACGAAGAGGAGGAAGAGCTGCAGTTTTGGACTGTCTTTATCTCTCCATCAAGCCAGACAACAGAGAGGACTAGATTTGGGCTATCTTATCTCCAAATCAAGACAGACAGCATATAAGACAGATTTAGACTATCGTTTTTCCTACTAAGCCAGACAACAGAGAAGACCACAGAAGAGACCTGAGTACAGGTAAGAGGGGTCCTTGGAATAATTACGACCATTTAGAATAGATCGGAAAATGCATTCACATCAAAAAACAGGCCATCTTCAAGAAATTATGAATGCAACCTTCTTCCCAGATTCAGTTATGATGAATGCCCCTGAGTAGTTAATGCATCAACTAATGTTATTCCTCCTCTGATATTGAACTTGAATTTTTGAGTTAATGTGACTTAAGTCTCAAAAACTGCAATGTCAACACTACCAACTTACACTTGACAGATTTAGTTTGGTAAAGGTGAGATACTCACTGTGTAATAAAAAAATATAAGTTCTGCATTTTTAAGTTATCCTTGAGTATAGGCTATCTTACTATTCCAGGTGACTCGGTGAGCATCACATGAATGAACTTTATGTGTCAGTACAATGGTTTTGTGTGGGGCACTGAAATATGGTTTATGACCAATGTCAATGCTCACAACCTGAAGACTGAACCTATGCATTTAATGAGTCGCTGTCACAGCCTAATTCTTGACAGATAACATTCAATTGAGGTCTTGAACAATTTAACCAATTCGAGGTATCAACTATACTACCGGTATGTGAAATATTGCACTTTTCAGCCAATAATTCTTGTGTGAACAGTTTAAAGTTTTAAAGCGACACTAAGTCGTTTTCATCTCTGGCCGCCCTTCAGGTTGGCTGCATAACTGTCCCTCTTGGAGAACTAGAGATGGTGTGTGTGGTCCTCACTTAGTGCAGTTACAATATAGCAACACAAACAAATTCTGAAATGCCTCTTACAGTAGGCCTACACTATTATGACTGTTCTGAACTTCTGAAACAGCTTATCAAATATTGTCTCAAGAAACTAGTTTTCCTGAACATGGTTACCTTCATTAAACGGGGAATTAAAAAAAATGCTCACATCAATGCTTACATCGGAAAATCTGTTTCTTCAGGGGATATCTGTTGCCTTCGGGGCAGGGGGCACTGCTTATCTAATCTGAACTCACTTGAGTTTCCCCTGAAACCATTATCACCATTATCCTTGAATGGTGATGAATATCCTCTGGCATATGGTGATTATCCTGACTGGCATATGCGCATTGCACTGTAATTACCTGCCAATCTGACGCTTTTAATCCCCAGTAGTTTTGCATGACGGGATCCCACGCTCTCAACCGTCCATCCCCCTACACACACACACACACATACACACACACAGACACGCACACACACACACACACACGAATGCCGCCAAACAGGTCTGGCAAGGCTCAACGGAGAGAAAATAGCAGGTGCACATGATTTCGTTAACATTTCTCACACCTTGATGAACACAAATGGGTTATTGTGATGTCAAACTGGGTGAACTGTGTAGTGTGACGCATACCACTATTTTTACATTTAGCTGATTAGGTTAGATTAGATTAGAGTAAACTTTATTTATCTCCAAAGGGAAATTCTTTTTCCGGGTTGCTCTGTAGATTAAAAAGAAGTAGAAAAGAGAAGAAAAATAGAATACAAAAAATTGATAAAAATAAATAAATAAGGTGATCATGCAGAAAAGTCCAGGGGCCTCATTTATCAAGCGTTCTTAGGCACAGATCTGTGCGTAAAGCGTGCGTGCGATCATTCCTGAGCAAAGTGTGGGATTTATGAACATGTACTTGAACGTAGAAATGTGCCTAAATCTACGCACACCTCAGACCATCCGTGCGAGTGGAAGAAACGCGAAATTGCAAATAATATTGACCGTGCAAGGTACAGTTTGCTTTGAATGACAATGGAGTATGACATTGTGCTATTTTACAGTGTTTTCGTCCATGTGTGTCTCCTTCTTATACTTATTTTGAAACACTGTCCTCCTCCTGTCGAAAGCACCTCCACTTCTGCCGTGGAAATGTTTCTATCTCCGCACTTCCCGCCAGCGCTTCGACTGGCGCGTGTGTCCGCGTGTGTTCATGTGTGTCCAAACAGGGTGGCGCCTTCGAATTAACATGGCATTTGAATATATTTGAATACCATATATGGTTACTTGGAGGCGTTTCGGGATGCAAATTACCCCGAATGCGCGCGTACACAGTGATTTGGAAGGTGTGGGATTTATCATGCAGACTTGTGCGTAGGAGCAGCCAACGCACGTTTGATAAATCCCGATTTTTCTGTACTTGCGAACATTCTAAATTTCACTCCTAAGACACAATTTAGAAGACATTCTACGAACTGATGATAAATGAGGCCCCAGGAGTTTCTCTTTGTCCTTAATGGACAGTTTATAAAGTTGTATGGCTCTGAGGACAAATGATTTCCCCAGTCTGTCTGTCCTGAATTTCAGTGTCCTCAGGCTTCGGCTGAACACACTCTTCTGATGCTTTTATACAAAACGACTTAAAGTTACCGGGTATCTTACAGGGTATCAGTTATAGTCACTGGAGCACTATGGGGTTAGGTGCTTTCCTTAATACTTACAGTCAGTAAGCCATGGATGGAGGTGTGAGAAGAGGAAAGGGTGGGATACATGCTGTGACGTGTTCCACTTTACGTTTAATTTTTTACAGTGTCATTTTGTTGTATGGTTTTATGGTTTAGATCTTTGTGGTGACTGAGGCATGGCCATGGCACCTGTTTTTCGGCAGTCATGGGTAAACGGATAGGCCATCAGAATTCTTGCCCTAAGGGTGTCGGTTCGACTCCTGACCTGCCAGGTTGGAGGGCTATATACATGCTTGTGACAACAGCCATGGCACACCTCCAGGATTTCAAGTTTCAAGTTCATCAGCCATATCAGTAGCATGGGGGGGGGGGGGGGGGGTTACATAAACAACAGCGAATGAAACATACAAAACATTGAAAAGTGCATTGGAAGCATTGGAAGTGGTATTGGTTTTGGTTGTACAGAACAGAAAACAGTTATTGTGGAAAGTAAGCAAGAGAGGTAGGAAGGAAGGCCAGGTAGTGGTAGCCTGATTATCATGACTTTCAAATCTAGTGTAGCTGAGCTGAAGGTGTTGTGTCACTGCGAGGGCAGAGCCTGGGTAAGGTAGTGGACTAACTATAAAATGCTAGTGCATATTCGAGTAACGGATGGCTTGTGGCTAGGCACTGTTGGGAAGACTGTGTTGTAATGTGAGGGTGAGTTGGGAAGACTGTGTTGTAATGTGAGGGGAAGTTGGGAAGACTGTGTTGTAATGTGAGGGTAAGTTGGGAAGACTGTGGCCAATGATTTGATCTGGTGTGTTATTGACAAGGCAACCAAATAATTCTGATTTGCTCTGTGTAGAGTGAAATGCTGTGTGTGTCTTCTCCGACCTAGTAGATATGGGTGACAGCTTCTCTGTTTCTCTTGTCCCAGTAGATATGGTTGACAGCTTCTCTGCTTCTCTCTCCAGTAGATATGGGTGACAGCTTCTTGAGTCTGCTTCTCTTGTCCCAGTAGATTATGGATGACAGCTTCTCTGCTTCTGGTGACAGCTTCTCTGCTTCTCTTGTCCCAGTAGATATGGGTGACAGCTTCTCTGCTTCTCTGCAGTAGATATGTGTGACAGCATCTCTGCTTCTCTGCTTCTGTGTCCCAGTAGATATGTGTGACAGCTTCTATGCTTCTTCTCTGCTCCTGTAGATATGGGTGACAGCTTCTCTGCTTCTCTGCTTCTGGTTACAGCTTCTCTGCTTCTCTGCTTCTGGTGACAGCTTCTCCGCTTCTCTTGTCCCAGTAGATATGGGTGTCGGCTTCTCTGCTTCTCTCCAGTAGATATGAGTGACAGCTTCTCTGCTTAGTAGATATGGGTGACAGCTTCTCTTGTCCCAGTAGATATGGGTGACAGCTGATCTGCTTCTCTTTTTCTCTCCAGTAGACATGGGTGACAGCTAATCTGCTTCTCTTCAGTACATATGGGTTAGGGTGACTGCTTCTCTGCTTCCCTGCTCCAGTGAGGACAGCTTCTCTGCTTCTCTCCAGTAGACATGGGTGACAGCTAATCTGCTTCTCTGACCCATATTGAGGACAGCTTCTCTGCTTCTCTCCAGTAGGCATGGGTGACAGCTTCTCTGCTTCTCTGCTTCTCTGCTTCTGGTGACAGCTTCTCTGTTTCTCTTGTCCCAGTAGATATGGGTGACAGCTTCTCTGCAGTAGATATGGGTGACAGCTTCTCTGTTTCTCTTGTCCCAGTAGATATGGGTGACAGCTTCCCTGCAGTAGATATGGGTGACAGCTTCTCTCCAGTAGATATGAGTGACAGCTTATCTGCTTTTCTCCAGTAGATATGGGTGACAGCTTCTCTGCTTCTCTGCTTCTCTGCAGTAGATATGGGTGACAGCTTCTGCTTCTCTGCTTCTCTCCAGTAGATATGGGTGACAACTTCTCAGCTTCTCTATCCTAGTAGATATGGATGACAGCTTCTCTGCTTCTCTTGTCCCAGTAGATATGGGTGACAGCTTCTCTGCTTCTCTCCAGTAGATATCAATCAATCAATCAATCAATCAATCAATCAATCAATCAATCAATCAATCAATCAATCAATCAATCAATCAAAAATATTTATATAGCACATTATCATACAAAAATGTCATTCAATGTGCTTATGAATATTGAAAAGAGAAGAAAAAAGGGGAAAAAACTATATTGTGTGTGTAAATAACTATCACCAAAGGCAGATGAGAATAAAGCTGTTTTTAACTCCCTTTTAAAACAAGATACTGTTGGAGAAGTTCTAATTTGGACAGGGAGTTGGTTCCAACATTTTGCAGCATAATGACTAAATGCCACTTTTGTTTAGACCTGAGCCTAGGCACAACCAGTAGAGGAGGTTCTGAAGACCTAAGACATCTATGGGTGACATGCTTTGTGTCTTCTCTGTCCCAATATATATCATGGGTGACATGCTTTGTGTCTTCTCTGTCCCAATAGATATCATGGGTGACATGCTTTGTGTCTTCTCTGTCCCAATAGATATCATGGGTGACATGCGTTGTGTCTTCTCTGTCCCAATAGATATCATGGGTGACAGCAGGGCTCATGGGGCTCCTCCCACATCTCAGGAGGCGGACCCCGACCCCGAGCTCAGGCTCATCCTGGTGGGCACCATCGACTGTGGCAAGACCCTGACGGCGGACACGCTGCTGTGCCAGGTTCAGACCAGCTGTTCTCCGGGCTCCTGGCGCTCCTGCGTCCTCCGTCAGGGCCGCTCGCACTCCCGCCGCCTGACCCTGGTGGAGGCCCCGCGCTGGTACTGGTCCGGGGACCGTCTGGAGTCCAGCGTCCACGAGGAGACGAGGCGGGCGCTCACCCTGGTCGGCCCGGGCCCCCACTGCATTCTGCTGCTGATCCCCGTCAATCAGTTCACAGAGATGGAGCGCCGTGCAGCGCAGCAGATCGAGGAGGTGTTTGTTATTAATTATAATTTCTGGGTGTGTGCGTGCATGGGTGTGTGAGTGCTTCTGTGAGTGCATGCACGGGTGCATGCATTGTTTGCACATGTGCAGGAGACCGTGACGTGTTGCATAGCAGTTTTCGTATGTGTGTGTGTGTGTGTGTGAGAGAGAGAGAGAGAGAGAGAATGTGTCAGTCTATTTTTTGTAATTAGCATATGTAGTTTTATCTGTAGGCTAAATCACTTTCAGTCAACGGTGTAGTTGTGATTATTCAATTCTATTCAGTTCAATTCTTTATATACAGCAGACGCGAGTGCATGATCAACACGGAATTAATTTGACATGGATTCATAGTCAAATGAGATAGGATAAGATAAGATCAACTTTATTGTCTGTTTGCACAGAAATCTGTCTTGCATAATACTTCTCCACAATCCACATGTAAAACGCACATTAAACACACACAAAACACAATATTGGGTAACACTTTACTTGACGCCGGTGTCATATGCATGTCATTACGGTGTCATAATAGTGTCATGACACAGTCATAGATAAGTTATCAATATTATGTCCATGTCATGAACATTTTATCACTGTTGGCTTTAAGTGACATTCGGTTATGGCAAAGACAACTTTGTTTATGACACGTGCATAACTGTGCACTGTTATGACAGTGTAATGACATGCTTATGACAATGACGTCAAGTAAAGTGCTGCACATTATTGATTAAATGTAACATAGGGCCTAAATAACCTTTGTGTGTGTACTCATTTCAGGTGTTTGGCGTGGGGACTCTGCGGCGCACCCTGGTGCTGCTGACGTGCGGTGACTACCTACTGGGCCGGCCAGTGGAGGAGTACCTGGCCCGGGAGAACCAGGGCCTCCGCGAGGTCGTCGGGCTGTGCGGCGGTCGCTACCACGTCATCAACAACCGCCGCCCGGAGGACAGAGAGCAGGTGCTGCAGCTGCTGAAGAAGGTAAGGAGGGATCATCGAGTACGTTCCAATATGCAACCTTGCCTCCTCCACTTGTGCTTGTCTCCTCGTACCAGGAAGTAATATGTCATGATGACATCACTGACAACAGCATTATATTTCAATATCTTGCAAAAGCTCAATTGTAAAGTCTTTTTCTCATCTGCAATTGGGATGGTGAATGAAAAACAGTCCCTCAAAAGTTGTTGTTACTAGTGTAGGGGTAATCCCACATTTATTGGACGTGAGGAATATTCTTCCTCACGCAAGGGCACCAAAATATGTAGGGTCAACTACAATTAATGGGTACGACGTTAAATGTAAGGGAAGTACAGTAATGTAATTATAATTACATTAATAAGTATACAATTCTTATACAGTTTCAAATATGTAATGTGATATTACTATATGAGTAGAGTAGAGTAGAGTAGAGAAACTTTATTGATCCCCAGGGGGAAATTCAGGTGTCAAGTAGCTACATAAAAACAAACACACACACACACACACACACACACACACACACACACACACACACACACACACACACACACACACACACACACACACACACACACACACACACACACACACACACACACACACACACGCGCGCGCGCCAAGAGGCTCCAGATCTGGGCCAGCTCTGGCATCTCAGGCAGTCCAATCCCCAATAATGATGTCCTTCTTAGTGTCCTTCTGTATACTGTTAAACAGTTGAATGGCCCAAGGGACAAAGGACCTCCTTAGCCTGTCTGTCCTGCAGGTGAAAGCACGGAGTCTGTGACTGAACAGACTCAGTTGGTTAGTGAAGGTGAGGTTAAGGGGGTGATGCTGATTGTCCATAATAGAGTCCAGTCTGCTCAGTGTTCTGCTCTCAGCTGTTGAGGTGAGTGACTGCAGCTCCATGCCCACCACTGACCCCGCCTTCCTCACCAGTCTGTCAAGGCGTCCAGCATCTCTCCTCCTAATGCTTCCACCCCAGCAAGTCACAGCATAGAAGAGCACACTGGCCATGACAGACTGGTAGAATATGAGCAGAAGTTGGCTGCAGACATTGAAGGACCTCAGCCTCCTGAGGAAATAGAGCCTGCTTTGGCCTTTCCTGTAAAGTGCATCAGAAGTTGTGGACCAGTCCAGCTTATTGTCCAGATGCACTCCTAAGTACTTGTAAGTACAGACAGTCTCCACATTCTCTCCCCCAATCGAAACAGGCACCAAGGGCGGGGTGGAGCGCCTGAAATCGATCACCATTTCCTTGGTTTTGGTGGTGTTCAGGTGCAGCTGATTGTTTTGGCACCATCCTACAAAGTCATCCACCAGTCCCCTGTACTCCTCTTCCTGACCGTCTCTTATACACCCCACAATTGCAGTGTTGTCTGAGAACTTCTGCATGTGGCATGTCCCAGAATTGTAGCTGAAGTCAGTCGTATACAGGGTGAAGAGCACGGGGGAGAGAACCGTTCCTTGTGGCGCTCCTGTGCTGCTAATCACTGTCTCCGATGTTATGTCACCCATCCTTACAAACTGGGGCCGCTCTGTGAGGTAATCAGTGATCCAGGTTACCAGGCTAGGCTGCACTCCAATCCGCACCAATTTCTCTCTCAGCAGCAGTGGTTGTATGGTGTTGAATGCGCTGGAGAAGTCAAAAAACATGATTCTCACAGCACAGCCACCCTTATCCAAGTGAGCGAATATGTGAATATGTGAGGAATAAGAGTATAAGAAATGATGCATGAAGAGTGTGTTAAACTCTTCACGCTGGGTATCAATAATGTGTAGGTGTGTACTTATGGAATCGTCAATTGTCTAATTAATGATTGCATAAAATACGTTTCATGACCGTCTCATAAAATCATGACCATTATTGAGTAATAATCTGAAGGTTTTGTGTGAATTCTTTTCTGGTTGACTTCGTAGAAATTGTTCAAATAAGACAAACACAGTTCACCACAATGCACATTTATTGTAAAAGCATCATCCGGTCATAACACTGATACAGCCAATGTGACTTGCAGGGCATAAGAACTTAGGTAAAATATACAATATATACACGGGGTATGAGAGGATGCGCTCTGTGTGTGTGTGTGTGTGTGTACGCTATGCGAGAGAGAGAAAGAGAGAGAGAGAAGGGGGAGGCGCGCGCTCGATGGAGCCGCGCACATCTGACACCGCTTGTGCGGAGCGGAGGGAGGAGAGAGAGAGTGAGAGATGTAGCCTATGTTCTATGAACTATGGCTCAAATGATTCTGCGCAGCAGGACCGAAATATGAGATACGAGGAGGGGCGTTAAGCTTTCGGCTGATGAAGCGGGAACTTATCTTCAAGATAGAATTCAAGCTAATCAGAGAATACTGTCCTTTGTCTAAAGGCTTTACAGTATGTGTGGGGGGAGGGAAAAGGGAGCGTTTGGCGCTCTTTTCCGACAATAGCTTATGTCCTCGACTCGGTAGCTCTATGGGTTGAAACACTGGTACGTGTATCTCTGTGAGTGGATAATTTACATGTGGGTGCATGTAGGCCTATGGCATTAATGCAACTAATGTAAACTAAGAATAGCGTGTGGCTATTTGTGGTGATGAGAGGGGAGAAAGAGAGAAAGAAAAGAAAGAACAGATAGAACAAAATAACCCAAAATAAAATATATCACACTCTACAAGTGTGTATATTTAAACACAACTCCTCAAAGCTATGTAACAGTCCTAACTGCATATATGCCCAATTTCAGTGCTTACTGCGTTATCCTTGGTAGGAAGAGAAAGAAATCCTTTGATCTCTCAGGTGAGGTGGGTGTGTGCGTCTTCGTGCACGCGACGAGTTCCTTTGTTATCCAAGAACTTGGGTACTGTCTGTTGCCCAAGCGATACCACGCGCCGTTCCGGGGCACGAGGTTGCAATGTGTCCAAAGAGCCTTGCTTCGTTGAACGGGGAAAGGAAAAGGGTATTTCGTTGTGTAATCCGATTGTCTTTGCGGTGCCGTCCTGCGAAGGTCCAGTGAGAAAGGCGGGTGCACGCAGGTCCGTTCCACGCGTAATAACTATACCGGCTGTCCACTCTCTTGGGGGACAGACCATCAGGCTCAGCCGAGTCTCCGTAGACTCTAGGCGAGGTCCTTGATTTCGATACTAGTAAAAGATTAACAATTGTCCGTACAAAAGTTATCCTATAGCGCGTGAGTTCCTCGTGGGTCCTGACTCACTGCTCTCCTAGTAGGGTTCGCAAAAGTCAAATGCAATACAAACGAAAACCGGTTGAAGGAAGAAATATATCGACTGTAGTGTTAACCTGGCCAAGATAACTTACAGTTTCAATAATTTCTAAAATAGACGTCCCTCTAAGGAGACGTGTCTCGGCACGTCTCACATCTCGATGGAGGAAGTGGGCTTCGGGGACCTCGGGGGAATAGGGGCGATTCATACCTTGACCTGGGGCTTTATAGGTACAGGGGCGGGGCTGAGCCACGTATGTAATTTGAACCAGGTACAGTAAAAAAACAAAATGGTGTCTGTATTTTACAAAATGGCGGGCATTTGTAAAATGAGGGGAAATGTATTAAACTTTAGGGGTAATAATGCCTACACTAGGCTGACAGCTGGGAAACTTTATCGTTTTCTCCACGGAGGAGGGGCAAGGAGGCGGGACGAGGAGACAAGCACAAGTGGAGGAAGCAAGGCCGCATATTGTAACGCACTCATCATGATCATAGGGAAGGAAAGTAATCTCATCGCCCCCTGCTGGCAACGTTCCAAGCCTCTGCATCAAATGAATGGGGCTTTTCTTTTTAAAATTACATCTCGGCCCTGACGACGAAGTAGGAGTAGTGGCTGTCATATAATATGCATGTTGGCCCGTTTTATCGATTCAGGTGGTAAAATGTTCGGTTTTTAACTGATCTGAACTGATTTTAATATTCTTTAAAAAGCTAATACAGAACTGCACTGACTCGCATGTGTGACGTGGTTACTCCATGTAATTAGCATAGCCAAATTAGCATAGTCAAACATTAGCCAGAGAGGTGGTTACTCGTTACCACAGAAGCCATCATATCTACTAGAGAAGCTAAAACCAAACCAAACTAATCGAGTGTATATATGTGTAATAAGACGCCAATATGGAACTCACAGGATTACAAGAATGTGAAGAAACGCGAAGAACTTGCATTCATTTGTTTCTCTGTGTTGTCAATGAGGCGCGAAGCACAGCATGCTGGGAGCTGTAGTCCGTTTGCGACCAGATTGGCAAAGTTTCTATTTTTCTTAAAAGGGCAAAAAATGACTCAAGATTTTCAAAGGTAGTAGTTCATCCTAATGTGTATGCTGATACATGTGTCTAGGGGTACACGTTCTGCGCCATATCTTTGTGGGATTTTTTAAAAAACTCGTCTATGGGAGTTTCAATAGGATCGCCCTGGTGTTTGGAATGTAACCGCTAGGATGGCTGTTTTCCACTTTCCCTCCCTATGGCTGCAGAACACGACAGTTTACACAGTGTACGCTACTGTGTAGTAGATTTGTAGTAAACAGTTCCATGTAAGGTCCTTGTGGGGCAGCTGTGGTCTAGTGGTTATTGGTTGCAGATTCGAATCCCACACTATCTCATTCCATAGCTGAAGTGCCCTTGTGCAAGGCACCTATAACCCCACACTGCTCCGGGGACTGTAACCAATACCCTGTAAATTACTGTCAGTCCATTTGGATGAAAGCAGCAGCTAAATACAATGTCAAGTAAAGCTCCTCAAGCTGTCCAACTGTATGGCCGTAGCCTCTTACTGCAGATGGGGTCGCCGGCGACCCTATTCACTTGCTGAAAATGCTTAAATACATCATAACAACATTGCTATGACATTACAGAGAGCCACAGCGCTGCACTAAGGCAATGTTTCCCAACCAGGGGTACGTGTACCACTAGGGGTACGCGAGCACACTGCAGGGGGTACTTGGAAAAATTTTATTATCATAACAAATGTATGGAACAGTCACATCAGGACAGAGAAAGCGATATAGAACATGAATTAGGGGGTACTCATGGCACAACTAAGAGACTTAGGGGGTACACGAGACAGAAAAGGTTGGGAAACACTGCACTAAGGGGTTAATCATGTCCGTTATGTTGCCAGAGCTGCTCGTCATCACAAAGGCGCTTTGCGCAAAGGTGTCGTTTGGCAACAAAGTCCCAGGTGGGTTTACAAAGTAGGCCTATGCACAACAGCAATCCTGCCAAAGGCACCTTTCATCAATCCAAAAACACAAAATAACTCCCTCTGTTCAAAAATGTCTCTTACATTGCAAAAACGTGTTCTTACTTTTCATCACAATGAGGCTTTGCACAAAAGTGTAATATTATTATTATTATTCCCTGTAATTTTCCGCACAGGTGGAGAGCATGGTCCAGGGGAAAGGAGGCAGCTTCGGGCAGGGCACCGCGCAGCCTTTAGGGAGCCTCAGCAGTCCGGGTCTGGCAGAGCAGCAGGTGGTTATGGAGAAGACACACGGGGTGAATGCTGAGCTGCCCTTTACTACTACAGCCAGACAGCCAGCAGAAGCTGAAGCTGCAGGGCTAACGCAGAGGATGGAGATGGAAGAGGCAGAGTCCAAAAGGAGAGAGAACGAACGACTGGAGAAAGAGAGAGAACAAAGAATACTTAAAGAAAGACTGGAGGCAGAGAGAGTGGAGAGAGAGAGGCTAGAAAAAGAGACAGAGGAGGAGAGACTCAAGGCCGTTCAAATAGAGATGGAGAGAAGAGAAAAGGAGAGAAGGGAGAGAGAGCAGCAACTGAGAGAAGAGACTGAGAAGAAAGAGAAAGAGAGGGTAGAGGCTGAAAGGAGGAGAAGAGAGAGAGAAGAGAGGATAGAAACAGAGAGGAAAAGACAGGAGAGAGCAGACAGAGAAAGAGTAGAAAATGAAAGATTGGAACAAGAGAGAGTGGAGAGAGAGAAACACAAACTAGAGAGAACCGAGGCCTTGAGAAGGGAAAGAGAGAAAGCAGAGAGAGACATGCTGGAGAACGAGAGGAGGGAGAACGAGAGGAGGGAGAAAGAAAGACTGGAGAATGAGACGAGGGAGAGAGAGAAGAGGGAAAAAGAAAGACTGGAGAATGAGAGGAGGGAGAAAGAAAGACTGGAGAGTGAGCGGAGGGAGAAAGAAAGACTGGAGAAACTGAGCGAGCGATTGAAGCAGGAGAGATTGGAGAACTCAGAGAGAGTGAAGCTAGATGCCAATGCCTACCACTCCCAGATGTCTCCACGAATAAAGGAGTCTCTTGAAGAGCCGCCGTATGCCTCTGAAGACAAGATCAGGAGGGCTAAAGCCACCTCACAGCCAGCTGCGGCCGCAGGTATGGAATGTTCTGGGAACACCCGTCTTGTAGACAGGGCCGGATTAATGTACAGGCTAGATATGGCTGCAGCCTAGGGGCCCCCACCTGCCAGGGGCCCCTACCTGCCAAAAAAAATGAAAAATTGCAAACTTGGGACAAGATGCAATATTGAAAAAATCGGTCCACCGTGTTGAGAACAGTTGGCAGACAGGTTATCCTGAAATTCTAGCTCGTAATAATGACACTGTCTTCGTATATTTTTCCACGAAATTTGCCTTCTGGGGGCCCCCACAGCAAACTGTAGCCTAGACGCCCCGGGCCATCTTAATCCGGCCCTGCAAGTGTGTCAGAGATGGAAATACAAATGTTTTACAAGACTTGATGCCAGGGCCGTAACCAGACATTTTAAAATACTGAGGTCAAATACTGTGTGCTGTACTGCAAACTGTACATTTAGAATGCTTCAAACACTTCAGTCAAACTCTTGAGTTTGTTTTCATTAATCACTGCCTTTAGGATAAATGGGGGTGGCGTATACAGAGTGAATTTATCATTGTTTATCATATAACGATTTTCATCATAGATACATTTTACATTACTAGAAAAAATACAGAGGCAGGGTTCCCACACGTCCTGGAAAACCTGGAAAACCTGGAAATTTAGAGATGTGTTTTCAAGTCCTTGAAATGTCCTGGAAATTCACCAAATATCCTGGAAAAAAATATTTGTCCTGGATTTTTTTTCCTTCAACTTTTTCCCGATTTTGTTTGTGGTATAATTTTTACTCTTCTCCAAGTCTAGACATGACGATTTAATTTATATCCACCTATTGAATACATTATTGTCCACACACACACACACACACAGTTTGGTCAGGTTGCCATCTTTGATTGCACTTATACACAGTCATATTCTTTGACTCAGTGTTGCCAAAAGTCGCTAGAAGTCGATAGTTGGCTTGCTGAAAAGTCGCTAGCTGATATCATGGCGTTATATAGCTCTCGAAAACCTGCTTACGGTCATAATAGGCCTACAAATAGTCAGTGCTAGCACTTCCTTACAAAAAATTGTACTGCTATCTTTTTTGGAGATCAGAGCTTTCAGTCTCACTAGCCACTTTGAAAGCTAGTTTGATCTTTGGTGTGACAAATCACAGTAGTCGCATCAATTGTTAAGAATAATTGCAAGAATATTCCAGAGAAAAAGAAACTGGCAACAAAACTGGCTTGCAGAAAGACAGAAACCACTGGCCACAATGGTTGGTGAGCAAAAAAGTCAAAGTCAAGTCTTGTGGAGAATGCATTTAAATCCAAGTACGCTAATTTTTGCGATAAGAGAGAGACTATTAATGTATTAATTTCTGAGATAATATGACATTAATGTGAGTTTACATTGCACTTTCATTTAATTCCGAATAAACGTTTTGGGGATCAGAAAGATTTCAATTGAACAGAGGATGCACGTGCTGGGCTTGCGAAATTTGACATAGGGGTGTGGTCGCCAAGCTCCAGCAGATTCCTACTAGCAGGACAGCTGGTGATCTTCAATCGCAACCCATGTCAATACCTTTGGATAAAGAACATAGAATGGATAAGAACGCTTATTCGCAGGAAATTGCATTGGCCACGGTGTAGTACGGGGGCGTAGACACCATGCGCAGTGGATGCAAGGCCATGATCGATAAAAATTGTGACACTGGAAACTCCACAATTTGAATTGCATTGTGGGTGCGAGGAGCTGCTGCTAGTTCCGGCCCGGTCAAAATAGGATGTCCTGTCGTCAATGTTCAGTTTGTGGTTAAATTACAGCTGTCATGTTAAAGGCGTATGCCACTATTTTGGGGCTTAATACAGTTAAAATCGTTGGCCAGGGTTTATAAAGGTGGTAAAGTGTCTTATTTTTCATGTAAGCCGTTGTCTTGCTTTAAGACAAGTTAAAAGAGGGAGCATGTCGCTAAGCTAGTGAAAGTCAATGGATCCGTGTAGCATTGACTTTCACTAGCTTAGCGACATATTGCTCATGGTCAGTGGGTGCAACGCCATAATGGATAAAATCTGAACTCTGTAACTTCGCAAAATTGGTCAAGAGAGGAGATCCAGTTGTCAGTGTGTAATCCCTCCTGTCACTAGTCTCCTTAGTACTAACTGCAGAAGAAGAAAGTGACTCCCCTTGTGGCCATGCTCTTATGACGTCTTTGGACGTATCCTCTTCCCTAACACAATGTACTCATTCATTACAACTCATTTCAACCTTAAAGTCACATTGTCTCTGAAATGCATTGTGTGTCGCTGTGTATGTCCAAATGGTGGGTCCGACGGACGAAATATCCGTCCTGAATTATCCAAAAATAGTCCTGGAAATGTCCTGGAAATATCCTGGAAAATGATTTTGGAAAACGAGTGGGAACCCTGAGAGGACATGACCTCTGTGTCCTCAATGGTAGTGAGTGATGGCCATGCTTGTTGCGCTTTCTTCAAAGTAGAAATGGGATTTATGGCTCTTTGATGGGATCTGGATCATAGTGGCTCATTCCTTTAAAACAGCCGTTCAAAAAAACTGTCTGTTTTGAATGTTTTTTTATTATTATTATTTATGCAGTGATAAGAGGATAGCATTTTTGACTCCACCTGCATGTCATTTTGTCCAAACAAAGGTGTTTCTGCCCCTCTCTGTGGCAGACATTAATGTTTTCCCCAAAATGTAAGTACTCACATGAAGGTCACATGCTCAAAACTAGTGAAACAAAATCACACAAAAAAACCAAAAGCAAAAACAGAAAAGAGTGGCTCTCAGATGTGATCTAGTTCCTATCGTTTACATCTACAGGTAGGAACCGTTCTAAAGAATCGATCAATTCATTTTCTAAAAAGATGATTTGCACTGAGGAAGGTCTGGTGACCGAAAACGTTTTGCACTTTTGGGTAGCACCTTTATCACTTGTACATATGTAAAACAATAAATCAATTATTGCATCGGCTGCTGGTGTGCGAGTTCCACTCTTTGCTTCTGTGGATTATCGCTTTGGAACCAACGCACCCACAAGGACTGGAGTTACTGGCGCGACACCCCTCTGTCTTTTGTCTAAAAAGATGATTAAAATAAAATACATAATAAGCGGAAAGATAAAGGATGAAGAATGTCTGATACAAACACTCACAGGGGTGCAAACTGAGAGAAGAGATGACTTCAAAGGATTATCACATCATTATCACACGATACTCATTCTAGTGGAACATGATGAGGCCTGACTTCACAGGCTCATCGCTGTCATTTCCTGTAAGTCAAATTCGAGAAGGCGAACTGAAGAAGGCACACGCCGAAACGCGTTTGTGCAATAAAAAAACACTGCTATGCAAGGTGCGGCCTCCTTCTTGAAACATTGAATTTAATATTTGGGCCAGCAGCACCCTCAGAGGTTTAAATAATTAAGAGTGACGCCTGCTCCAAGAAGAAAAATGTCTGAATGTCACATTGACATCGGAATCTTGCTTTAATCTGGAATGTTCTGAGCAAAGTTAAAAGTCAGACAGGTTTGCATGAAGCCCTCGGGACCTCACAACCACACAAGCTTCTTGACAACGAGGAAACAACAGGCCAAAAATAAATGAAGGAAATAAAGAGTCAGAAAAGACTTTCTCCAAGTACAAGACATCCAGCAGGATACTATTCCAGGAACAAGGTTAGGTGATGAACCTGGCTAAGTTAACCTAGAGGAAGTGGTAAATCCCCTAATAGATAGTCCACAGGTGTCATTTAGTTAAGAAAATAAGGACTCCAGGCTCTTCTATTAGATTATGTACCTCAAGTGTAATCTAACCTGGTTTACCATTTAGTCAGGTTCTTGGAATACCAGGTCTTGGCCGTTACCATAGCCTATTTAGTGCACAAAATCCCTGTGTAGGAAAACACGCATGAATACACACATGCCTTGTCTGTGATTATAGCTAGATGATAAACTAGTAACCAATCGAGTGTTGGAGCATGCATGACGGTGTGACTTTATTTAATCATTGTGACATTTTGCAATGTGTATTGTAATCGTTCTCATTCTGCTGCGATTCTCTTTTTGTTCCTCTAGAGGGCGCTGTGCTCAGCAAATTATCAGAGGCAGCAGGCAAGGGAGAGCTCAAAGAAAGTAAGTAAACAAGTAGCCACATATAAACCGACAGTCCAACAAGCCTCACATAATGATGCCAACTCAAGTTGAATTCATTAGTCTCCCAGAGGGGAAAGTTGTAGGTAGCAAGGTATTTACGGAAACACAACAGATGATACACCACATCATAAATAGCACAGACACAGATACAGATACACAGACACAGATCACCTCCACACAGAGACATGAGACAAATACACAGAATGGGACATCAACTACTACACAGATAGAAAGAACTCAGTACAAGAGAATGAAAAGGCGATATATTACCCTGTTTGACACTGCATGCTTGTCTGCCTGTCTGCCTGTCTGCCTGTCTGCCTGTCTGCCTGTCTGCCTGTCTGCCAGCCTGCCTTAGCCAAGCTGTGCCCTCCTGACGTAACGCCTTCAGCGTTGCTGCCAGTCAGGTCAAGAGCAATGCAAGTACTTTCTGAGTTCCCGAAAATACAGAAACTCCTCCCACTTTGTTGGGAAGCAAACAACCATAAGCAAACTAAGGGAGGCAGGTCAACCATGCTGTTAGGAAATGTTAATTGTTATGCTCTTGGTCAGACCAAGTATCGAAGTGATTTGAAAGTCGATGATAATCAGGCTATGCCTGCCTGCCTGCCTGCCTGCCTGTCTGTCTGTCTGTCTGCCTGCCTGCCTGCCAACCTGCCTGCCTGACTGTTTGTCTGTCTGTCTGTCTGTTTGTGTGTCCAGCTGCAGTGTTTTGGGTCACCTGAGGGTGGCACCACACACACACACACACACACACACACACACACACACACACACACACACACACACACACACACACACACACACACACACACACACACACACACACACACACACACACACAGCATCACCTGCACCAGGCATTGGCAAGGCTAAGGGCCAGGTTGCCATATCTGCTGGGTCTTGTTCGAACTGCATCCCATTAAATCACATAAGAGTTTTTCTCTCCTTCAGACATGTAAAAAATGTATCTTTTAACATGACATGTTCCGACGTTATAACTTCCATCTTCATACCGTTGACACATCTCAGGTAAAAGATAAAACTTTCACATGCATTTAAACAGTTATAACACTATACATGCATCCCATTAAAGGGGTATGCCACTATTTTGGGGCTTAATACAGTTAAACTGTTTGGCCGGGGTTTATAAAGGTGATAAAGTGTCTTATTTTTCTTGTTAAACGTTGTCTTGCTGTAAGACAAGTTAAAAGAGGGAGTATGTCGCTAAGCTAGTGAAAGTCAATGGATCCGTGTAGCATATTCCTTTAAGTGTGGTGTTTGTTCTCCTCATTTCAGTCTACAACCGCATCGTGACCGTTGGAAAAGATCCCTCCTCCTCCTCCTCCTCCTCCTCCTCTCCGCCACCGGAGCTGAGGCTGGTTCTCTTGGGCGGCACCAAGTCGGGCAAGAGCTCGGCAGGGAACGCCATCTTGGGCCGCAGGGACTTCCAGACACAGGAGGACGAGGGCACGACAGCTGTCACCAAGTGCTGTCAGAAGGGCCGGGCCATCCTGGGAAACAGGCGGGTCAGTACTCAACCAAACTCATTCAATCAGTCGATGGACTGATTCTCTCTGTATATTATGTCCCTCTCTCTTCACCAATCTGTTTATCTATGCATTACTTATCATGTCTGCCTGCCTGCCAGCGTACCTATGTAACTATCTCAATAGCAAAGGAAGCTTGTTTAACCCATTATAGCCCTAAGGCACCTGCAAAAAGCGCCTGCTGAATGAATAAGCCCTATTTGGGAAAAGGTGCCCTCAGCTTATAAAAACCTAAATATCTCCGAAGCACATAAAAACAGGAAATAAGTAGCATTTGAAAGCTAGGACCCTAGCTCCAACATACCTAAACTTTTAATTTAAAAAATCGATTCTGAAGGGCCTGAATGCACTGTCTATGTCGCTCCAGGTGCCTAGGTCAATGCAGCATACACAGCATCAGGCTTATTAAATGGGTTACAAGTTGATAAATAGGGCCCCATGAAAAGCATCAGTGCAGTAAATGATGGTTGATTACCCCCCAGGTGGCAGTGGTGGACACTGTCCCTTGTCCATCTTCATTATTTTCTCTCATCTGTCCAAACCTTTCACATTCTCTTAAATTCATTCACAACATCCGTCTCGCTTTCCCCTCCAATCCGATCCCCACATATTCAATCCTTTCCAAATCTTCTCGTGTCTATTTATCTCTCTGCTTCTCTGTATGTATATCTCCCTCTGTCTTCAATCTGTATTCATCTATTTATTTCTTGTTCTGCCTGCCTGCCTGCTAGCCTACCTACGTATCTATCTCAACTGGGTCCCCCAAGGAAACTTGTTTAGAAGTTTAGAAGTAGAGCACCATGAAAACTGTTATTGTAAATAATTGTCGATTTCCCCCCCAGGTGGCGGTGGTGGACACCCCCGACTGGTTCCGTTCCGAGTGCGCCCCAGACGAGGTGCGTTCCCAGCTCTCCTCCTGCGTGGCCCTCTCCTCCCCGGGGCCGCACGCCTTCCTCCTCTGCCTCCCCCTCCACCGCCCCCCGCCGGACGCCATGCAGATGCTGGACGCCGTGGAGGGCGTGTTCGGCCACCGAGCGGTGAGCGCCCACACGCTTCTCCTCTTCACCCACGCCGACGTCCTGGGAGGGGCGGCGAACAGGAACGGGAACGGGAACGGCAACAACGAGGCGGAGGGGGGATGGGGGACGGCAGAGGTGGAGGAGCACATCTCCTCCAAGCTGCCCCACCTCCTGAAGCTGGTGGAGAGGTGCGGCGACCACTACCACATTCTGGAGAGGGACGGGAGGTGCAGCAGCGATGGAGGAGGCGTGGTGGGGAGAAGGAAGGAGGAGGTGGGGGGTAGGGATGATGGAGAGAAGACGAGGAAGAAGAGTGTGGTGGAGCTCCTGGAGAAGGTGGACCAGATGGTCCTGGAGAGCGGAGGAGGAGGAGGAGGAGGTGGAGGAGGAGGAGGTGGAGGAGGAGGAGGAGGAGGAGGAGGAGGAGGAGGAGGAGGAGGAGGAGGTGGAGGAGGAGGAGGAGGCGGAGGAGGAGGAGGAGGAGGAGGCCATCACAGCTGCCCGATCTACCAGGAGGCAGAGATCCGCGTCAGGCAGCGACAAGAGGAGATCCTGCAAGTCCACAGGGAGAGGAGGACAGAGCAGAGAAGAAGAAGAAGAGGAGGAGGGGAGATGGTTGGAGGAGAAAGCGATCCCATGGTTTCATCAGGTCAGTCGGTCTCCTTGAAGGGAGACCTGAAGGGGGAAGAGGATGAAGTGGATGAGGAGGAGGAGGAGGAGGCGACGGGTCTGGAGACAGCGAGAGAGGAGGCGGAGAGGAGCGTCACGTTGGACTCTGAGCCTGCGCTGGCCTTCAACAAATCCTCAACCAAGGGCCCCTCTCTCGTGCGCTCCGCGTGGGAGAAGGTGGTACAGGGCGGCTCCTCTCTCTCGCGCTCGGCGTGGGAGAAGACGGTGCAGGGCGTGAAGAGCACGCCCAAGCCGCTGATGGGCGGAGCCTTGGTGGGGTGTGGTCTGGGGGCGTTTCTTGGGGGGCTTCTCGGGGGAGCGGTGGGGGCCACGGGAGGAGTGGCGCTGGCAGAGGTGGCCAGACGGAAGCTACGCAGCAAACAGACAGACGGGGCAGAAGAACACACAGAGGGAAAGAAGAACGCATAACAGGGGGGCGGAGCTATGGAGGGGGCAAGTAGAGCATTTACCCCTGGACCCAGGGCCCCTCCCACATTGGTGGTGGGGGCCCTATCATGACTTTTGCAGGCCGCATGGGGGGGCCTATCAGTGTTTTGCCCTGGGGCCCTGTGAGTAACTGTTCCACCAATGACTCAATACTGTACAGTAGACTCACTTCTTTAACCTGTGGGAACCTGTAGGAATAATGTACATCACACCTGAAATTCACTTCAGCATATGGCTACATTTTGTGCTTGTTGAAGGGATATGGTGTCCTGCAAAAGCTTACGAAACGGAATAAAACGAATCCTACTGTACATCACACCTGAAATTCACTTCAGCATATGGCTACATTTTGTGCTTGTTGAAGGGATATGGTATCCTGCAAAAGCTTACGAAACGGACCAAAACGAAGCCTACTTTTTTCATATCTGGCTGCTGACTCTAGCAGCTATTGCATGCTGGGAAACTGAACATAGCCTGCGGATGATATGGATAGTGTATATACAGTATTGTCATAGAGTATTCCAACTAGAGGGTTCATAAGCATGTTTTATGGGAATCGGTCTGTAGGGGTCGTAGTTTAGCTCTCTTCCATTGACTTCTATACAAACGTCTGGGGTGAAGACTCCGCCCACTTTTGCAACTTCCCGTTCACTTATGGTACTTTTCAAAAATTAATTAAAAATTTTGTAGCATAGTTCACTACAGAAACATGCTTGATTTGGTATAAACCACAGTCATTGAAGAGATTCCTGTTGTTTCAGAAATATTTTTTCTTTGTAATTTACGTGGAAATTGAGTAAATGTCACCCATACATCTCTATGTATTTCTGGCGATTTCGAGCGATTTTCACCCCGCCTGCCATTTTCTTCCGGCGTGACCGATTCCCAGAAGTTAACATGGTTATGAACCCTCTAGTTGGAATCCTCTATGGTATTGTGTGAAATAGAGCAACTTACCTTGTGCGCTTTCTCTGCATGATAGACAATACAACCTACCGCGTGCTGCCACCACATGGTCAGGCGTGTGGAGTGCGAATAAAATCAGCGTCCCGTATCGCATATTGTGCCTTTAAAATACATTTGATTGCTCCTTGGATTTTTCTAAGTTATGACAAAGTGTTTTAAGACTCTGTAGACATGTTCTTTCACGGTTGTTTTAATAAACAGTTAAACCATCTCTCACTCTGTGAACACATTATGAGTAATTTATGAAAGGCCAGAGCAACTTTCACCCAGGACTGTGAAATGACTGCTAAAAACAGCTGTGTGTTGAGGGTGTGTGTCTGTATTCATGATATTTTGTCGTCTGTGCATCTTTACACCATATCAAGTCAAGTCAAGTCGGTTTTATTGTCAATTTCTTGACATGCACTGGTCATACAAAGAATTTGAAATGACTTGTTGGAATTATTATCTGTCTGTCTGCTACACTGCACGTGTATTACACTAGCTTCATTATGCTGTATCTACAGCACAGTTTCATTTGTACATTAGTACAATAGAGGTGCTTTATTGCCAAATGACTTACATGACCTTTGGTTGATAAAAGCATCTGCCAAATGCAATGCAATGTAATGTAATAACATCCATTTTGGAACATTTGGGGAAATCGGTTTTGTATTGGGCATCGCATTGCGTTGCATTGCAAAATACGTTTTTAAATAGGTTTCAAAAGTATGCTCAAAAATTCACACACGAAAGGACACCTGAACATACATTTCCAATAATAAAAAGTAAAAGTCAAAAAGTGGCTTTGAAGTAATTTCGCCACAAAACTCCTCCTATATAGAATGTTCGATTTCAATATAATAGAATAGTGTGCATGCATACCATACTTGCCTGCATGGGTAGTGCATACGTGTCTGTCTGTGTGCGTGTGTGTGAGTGCAGTGGTGTAGTCTACGTAGAACGCGGGTATACGGAGACGAGTATACCCACTTCTAAATTTCAGGGATTTCACTTCAGTATACCCACTTAAAATTGATTGATCCATTGTTTTGAATAGCACAAATATATACAGTATACCCCACCTCAAAAAATGCTCAAATATACAGTATACCCACCACAAAAAAGTAGACTATTTTTATTTAAGCATGCCCTGTATGGATGTATTGTATGTAGTGTGTGCAGTTCAAGGTCAGTGACACAGCATGGCAGCGATCGTGTGGCATGTGGCATGTGACCGTCACCCAGCCAAGAGGAAGTGCAGCATGTCAACACAACGCATGGTGTAACACGCAGGGGGAGGTGACAAGATGGGTGTGTGTGTGTGTGTGTGTGTGTGTGTGTGTGTGTGTGTGTGTGTGTGTGTGTGTGTGTGTGTGTGTGTGTGTGTGTGTGTGTGTGTGTGTGTGTGTGTGTGTGTGTGTGTGCATGCGTGCGTGCGTGCATCTGTGTGTGTGTGTGCGTGTGTGTATGTGCGTGCCTGTGCATGCCTGCATCTGTATGTGTGTGTGTGTGTGTGTGTGTGTTTGTGTGAGTATGTGTGTGTGTGTGCGTGCGTGCATCTGTGTGTGTGTGTGTGTGGGGGGGGGGGGGGGGCAGTCGGTGGGACTAGATGGGGGGGGGCTATGTAACAACAGCAGCAGGTGGCCAGCGAAGGCTTGGGTGGAGTGCCCGGTGCCCAGCCCTCAACCCCCAGCCGTAGGGGACCCAACGGGGTTGTAGTGCGTGTGTGGGGGGGGGGGGGGGGGTGAGGAGAGATGGGCTTGCTGCCTGGCACTATCTCTTGGTCACACACGACCCTCCCAACCCCCTGGGCCTCCTCAACGTATCAGCAACCCACCACAGGGATGGAGCAAAACAGCACAAACAAAATGACTGTTCCTACAACTTTAGGGGCTCTCCCAGTGGTTCTCAACCTTTTTTAACAAACGCCCCATTGGCCTCATCACAAGCCTGTCAACACCCCCATTATTTAAAAATGAAATAGACTAATGACCCTCAATGGCAATTAAGCACTGCTCCCTCTCAGCTGTATCCTTCTCAACGCCCCCCTAGAGCTCCCCAACGCCCCCTGGGGGCCTGTACCGCCCGCGTTGAGAAACACCTGGCTATCCAATGAGAGTCGTCACAGACTTTAGACCAGGGTTTAAGGCCTTGGGAGTGGATTGTAGATTGGACAGGTTGCCCTCAACAGTGCACACCACTTAGACTACAATTAGGGATCAGATTTAAAGTTAAAGAGCTGGGATGAGGATTGAGTATTACAGTAGGTATGGAACACAAACTTTAGCCCAGGCATTGGGACTCGGGTCCAGTATTGTACAGTATCTGCATGTCTCTGAAGGCAGTCGAGCTGCGTGGATAACATATAGTACGGCATGAGAGAGCAAGAAAGAAAACTCTTCAAAAGGGGAAGTGGCAGACCTAAAGGAATTGCATCATCTTTTTACATCAGTCCTATTGAAAACTAACCACACAACCAAGATAATATGATTGGACATTTGATACTTGGATAAGAGCCAGATAAGAGCCTCTGAAGGCTGCAGTGGAGCTGTATAGATAACATCAGGACAGGATTAAGACACTGTGGTGGCCCTAGGCACCACACCTCATAGCCCCCCCCCTTTATGAACTATATTTGTAAGGCTTGTCTGTTGGTGCCCCCCAACTGGCAGTAAATGGGATAACACTTTACTTGACGCCGGTGTCATAAGCATGTCATAATAGTGTCATGCACGTGTCATAAACATTATGTCCAAGGTTGTCTTTGCCATAACCGAATGCAGGCCCGTTGCGTTAAGGTAAGCAATGTAGGCAGTTGCCTAGGGCCCCCGAGTAGGTGGGGCCCCCAAGGACGACAGGTTATGTACCCAACAGCAATGACGATTTTAAATAGCTTCATAATATGGCACCGTCATCTGTATGAAGGGCTCTGCTGCGAGGGAAGCAACAGCGCCTCCCTAATACCCCCTTGCTCGAGGGGGCCCCCTTCCAATAGGTTTGCATCAGCGACAACGTGAAAATGTCAATTGCCGAACAGCGAGCGCATCGACAATATAGTCAAAGTACCCCCATCTGGAGGGGGGCCCCCTTCCAATTGGTTCAAGCATCATATTCAGCGCAAATACAAACGGAAAATGAAGCGACATAATCTCTCTCACTGGATGTTACGCAGACACCAGTTTACATTACATTTTGGAGACAGTTGCTTTTATAATAAAAGTTAATCTTGAAGACGACACATGAGGCTACTCTCTGTACTGCCAAACCACCAAACTGTCCCAGGCCAGTTGACATCGCACAGACAGCGAGATGCTTCATTTACAGTTTATATGTTTTCAAAAAATCCACGTGCTGTAACAAGCACTGGGCAAACGTCGATTGTTCAACAACGTGCCTTTTTCGACACGGAACTGTTTTGGATGTGGACAAACGCAAGAAGAAACGAATGAACAATGTAATGCCTATCGGAAAACAGGAGTCACAAGTGCGCTGAGTGGGATAGCCAAATTGCAGCACAATAGTCCCTTTCTTGCTATTACTATAGCCTATGTGGGTTATACATTGGAATTTGGGACCATGATTGTAGAAAACGCGTGGATTACAGTTAGAGGTTGGGATACATTCTGGGATACATTCTGCGGTCAAGACAACGCAAGGTAAGGACACCGGGATATTGGTCCCTATAATTGACACAGTTGTCAACCGCGGAGTAACGTAGGTGGTTGTTCAGTGATCCTTGGTCGCTGCCTATTCGTGTTTGCTGCGGTATTACTAATAACACAAACATTTGGATTGTATTTTCAAGTGCGTGATGGATGCAATACGAAAAAATAGGCTATATAGTCGGGGAGACCCCCCTTGGCTTGGTTACAGAATTCATGCTTACCAATATCACATCCCCCCAACCCCACTGTGCCTGCTCATTCGTTTCTCAGCCTTGAGTTTCTGGACTGTAGGCTACGCCTATTGTTTTACGAGTCAATATTTCGTTTTGCACAAATGGAGCACCCTCGGTTAGATTCTCAAAGTGGTTGGAAAGATTAGACCATTCTTTATTTGTGATTGGCAATGCAGATCATGATTTTCGTGGTAGGGTAAAAAAAACCCTGATTGGGCCATATAGGCCTACTTTCATTTGAGATAGGCCAGGTTAATCAACTGAACATTCAATTAGCCTACTTCATGAGAAATTATGAGCCTACTGAATGGAATGGGCTATATTTTCCCAGGTCTTTCTTCATAAAGTTTCATAAAATGAACTGGAGGGACTAGTTATCATAATAACTAGATTGCATTTCCTCACCGAAAAAATGCTGGTGTATGCGTGCTCTTAATGCATTCATTGCCCTTCATGCATGTGTTGCCCTGCATAGCCACAACACTGTCTAAGGTGACTTGTTTGTTCCATTATGTTTCCATGTGACATTATGTTGTATTGGTAGGCTATGTGACAATGACTGAAGTGCCATCCAAAAATGGTCTGGCCCATCCGAAACAGAAATTCTGGCGCCGTGGCTGCCCCGTCAGGAGCCCAAAGAAAGAAAACTCTTCAAAAGGGGAAGTGGCAGACCTAAAGGAATTGCATCATCTTTTTACATCAGTCCTATTGAAAACTAACCACACAACCAAAGATAATATGATTGGACATTTGATACTTGGATAAGAGCCAGATAAGAGCCTCTGAAGGCTGCAGTGGAGCTGTATAGATAACATCAGGACAGGATTAAGACACTGCGGTGGCCCTAGGCACCACACCTCCCAGGGGCCCCCCTTTATGAACTATATTTGTAAGGCTTGTCTGTTGGTGCCCCCCAACTGGCAGTAAATGGTTGGTTTTCAGAGCGAGAAGTCCGCACACTTACAATCCTTTTTGTTGTATTTCATTTTGTCCATGGCCTAAAATAAAATACAACAAAAAGGATTTTAAAAACCCTTAAGACACGGCTTTATAAATTTGTTGTTACCAGTATGGTAATGACCAAGTTGTAGTGCATTACTAAAGGGCCTATGTTGTGTTATAGTATTGTAGTGCTATGGTAGTTACATTTCAATGACTATTACAGCGTGCCACTGGAGGTACGGCGTGCATTAAGGGGCTACGTGTGCGGACTTCTCACTCTGAAAACTTCAGTTGGCCTTCGTCCTGCACCTTTTCCTGGGATGTGCACAATGCTCTCCTTCAACTGTAATTGGTTGGTGCCTTTGGGCCCTGTGCTGCTGGCCCTGATGGTTAATCCGGGCCTGGACTACATATAGTACTATGAGAGAGCAAGAAAGAACTCTTCAAAAAGGGAAGTGCCAGACCTAAAGGAATTGCATCATCTTTTACATCACATCAGTCCTATTGAAAACTAACCACCCTGCCAAGATAACACGATTTAACGAGGACTCTGATGAAGACGCATGTCGAAACGTTAGTCTCACTGCACTAAAAAATAAATTACAGAAAATAGACATCCGTGTGGCACCAGATTTATTTCCCTTTTTGCCTATGTTTTGGTCCTGCTCTGGTTGCACCGGATTGTTAATTTAGAAGCGCGGAGTGCGTATCTCCTTTGTTTTATAAGATGATTTAACATTTGATACTTTGATAAGAACAACTTGTTCATGTCGGAACAGAAAAACAGCCCGTGTCGTCATATCAACAAATAGGCCTACTGCTTTGAGAACAAAAAATAATAGCTGCCGTTTTGACACTACGTAAGTACATGCGTGAACAGGGCCGCTGACAACTCCTGCTGGGCCCAGGACAAAGTCATCTGAAAGGGCCCCTCCCCATACCAATGCATAACAATAAAATGAAAACCCAATTGTGGGCCCCGTTTGTGTCTCCCTGGGCCCGGTACAACTGACCCCGTTTTGTCCCCCCACGTCTTGGCTTCCCTGAGCGTGAATGGAGAGCTTGTGAACAAATCAAGGCCGAGGGCTCCAGGCTCCAGGCTCTTCAGAGTGGTAGAGTAGAGCTGGGCGGCATTATGCAACGCTCACTTCCTGTTGTGTTCCAAGCAGAGCGGGTTCGAGTGGTGGTGGTGGGGTGTGTGTGTGTGTGTGTGTGTGTGTGTGTGTGTGTGTGTGTGTGTGTGTGTGTGTGTGTGTGTGTGTGTGTGTGTGCGTGTGTGTGTGTGGGGGGGGGGGGCGGGGTTGGTAGTGGTGGTGGTGGATTGGCTGTTGCGAGAAAGAGTATGTGTGTGTGTGTGTGTATGTGTGTGTGTGGGGGGGGGTTGGTAGCGGTGGTGGTGGATTGGCTGTTGCGAGAAAGAGTGTGTGTGCGTGTGTGTGTGTGTGCGTGTTTGTGTATGCGTGTGTGTGCGTGTGTGTGTGTGTGCGTGTTTGTGTATGCGTGTGTGTATGTTTGTTAGGGGGAAAAGCCTTAAAGAACCTCCTCAACCCCCTGCCACCTACACACACAAACACCCACACCCCCGAATTGGTTTTTAACCACTGTTTTCACAACTTTCACTTTGTGTGTGAATGTGTGTGTGTGTGTGTGTGTGTGTGTGTGTGTGTGTGTGTGTGTGTGTGTGTGTGCGCATATGTGTGCGTGTGTGTGTGTGTGTGCGTGCGTGCGTGTATGTGTGTGTGTGTGTGTGTGTGTGTGTGTGTGTGTGTGTGTGTGTGTGTGTGTGTGTGTGTGTGTGTGTGTGTGTGTGTGTGTGTGTGTGTGTGTGTGTGTGTGCGTGCGTGTGTTATGTGTGTCGTTTGTTTCCACCCCGTTTTCACACAGCGCGGTTTCCACCACAGATTCCCCTCAGGAAGCTCGTTGGCCGTCGATGAGACAGCACTAACTGAAGCCTGTATTTCCTGGCCACCTGATAGGCTGAGGCCTGTATTTCCTGGCCACCTGATAGGCTACAGGGGTGCCTGCCGTAGCAGCCAAGCGCACCCACACATGCCCGTTTGCCCCTTTCCCAAACCACAACGACACCCCCATGTTACCCCGTCACCCTGCCACCTCCACCTCCTCCTCCTCCCCCTGCCAAATCCACCTCCCGTTACCCCCTCCCCCTGCCATCTCCACCTCCTGTTACCCCCTTCACCTCTCACCTCCTCTTCCTCCTCCATCTCTTCAACTCCTATACCCCTTCACCTCCCGCCTCTTCTTCATACACACACACACATCTGCAGTGGGGTAAAAGGGTAAAAACGTATCTGTCTATCTTTACAACTCCCATATGGCCCTGAGATGGAGGGGGACTGGGGTGACCTAGCCAGGCCACGACCTTGACGCAACACCTTCTGTGTTGCTTCTAGTCAGGCCAAGAGCAATGTGTAAATATCGTTTCTGATTTCCCGAAAAATTGGGAACTCCACCCACTTTGTCGGACACCAGTCAGCCAGTAGCAAACCAAGTAAGGTGTGTCAACCATGCCGTTTGGGAAACATGAATTGCTATGCTCTTGGTCAGACCAAGTCTCAAAGAGATTTGAAAGTCGATGATAATCAGGCTAGGGGTGACCAACTCTTTTTGTTTTCCAGACCCACCGGTTCGGTTCTCACGCCACTGTCATGAGTCAACAATGTCTGTGTCTGGCCTGTGCAGCATGGACTCATGCTCACACATTTCACCATGGCCGCATGCTGTTGTTTTTCTTTGTCTCTCTCTCTTTCATTCTCTCTCTCTCTCTCTTTCATTCTCTCTCTCTCTCTCTCTCTCTCTCTCTCTCTCTCTCTCTCTCTCTCTCTCTCTCTCTCTCTCTCTCTCTCTCCCATTTTCCAGTGTTGTTCTCTCTCAGGAATTATTTCAACCTGATTATCGCAAACATGTTTTCGTCATCTTTTGTGGTGGTGGTCTACTTTTCAAATCACTGGCAACAATGGCTACGTTTACATGAGACATTTACTTCCAAATTACCGAATTCAATTCTGAATAAAGCTCAATTCCTCTTTGAAAATGTCATGTTAACACTTCTTAATTGGGAATTAAATAAAAGATCAAAGGAAACTCGACGGAACTATTATTTAAATAATTCTGAATTAAAAACCTCATGTAAACGTAGTGACTGTGTGTTTAGCAGCAGCATCAGCCAGCAGCATGTGGCCGGGCAGGCAGGCAGCCTACTGTAACAGGTCGGGGGAATTCCCTGAATAATGTCAGATGTAAAACAATGCTGCACGCTACGCTAAGGAAATGGGGATGATGGCAGTAGCACTCATGGCAAACGGTTCTCCAGTGCGCTGTCATGCTGTAGGTGTGGTGGCTCCTTGTCATGTCTGGATTGGCCACATGGCGTACAGGGCATTCACCCAGTGGACTGGGGAGGCTGTTGGCCTGGTCCCTCCCCTCAATGGTATCAGTCCCCATGTCGCTACAGCAGACCCCTTTTCGAGATCAGGGAGTCAGAAATTACTAGTAAAGAAGTTTGGCTGTTAGGGTCAAAATAGTTCTTTTTTTTAAAAATTAGTTGCTTTTATGCCTTTATTTTGACAGGACAGTGTGAGATGGAGACCGGAAGGGAGTGGGACAGAGAGACGGGGGAGGATCGGGAAATGACCCCGGTCGGACTCGAACCGGGGTCCCCATGGGCATGCAAGCCCAAATGTGAGGGGCTTAGCGAAGGTCAGAATAATTCATATGATTAGATTAAACTGGATTTGATATTAGATGACAAGATATTAGATGATTAGACTCAATTTTGCCAAAGGCTTTGTTGTCTTTCTCAATACCTGGTAGACCGGCCTTGGCTAAAAATGCCCGGCCTTGTATTTCATCCCCGTCCAGCCCTGCTCCGTTGACCATCCCCAGGGGCCTCAGCTGCTGTGAGCTGGGAGCCTAAAATAAGAGGAAGGCAACAAAAGAGCTTTGCCCTGCCCTGCCCTGCCCAATTCTGTAAAAGAAATGGACTGAGATGAAGAATCTAAAAATAGAAGTTCTCTTATCTTTTGTCTACGTAACCAACAGGCTTGACAGGCATTTGAAAAGGGTGCTATTTTTGAAGTATATCTTATCTTGGTGTCTTGGTAGAAAATAAATCTATGAAAAAATATATGCGGAGTACTTCAACAAATACTGCACATTGGAATCAAAGTACTGTTTACCTGTTTGTTCTCATCAATTGCTGTTTCTGACAGTGCAGTTACACATGCAAATCTCTATGATTCAAGTGTCATGATTGAATAAAAGCAGACTTTGGAACACTCTTTTAGGAAGCTAGTAAAATTAGTAGATAGAATTTTGGAATTACAGAATTTGTCATCATTGGATAATTACAAAGATCCGTCCACCGAAGTCCATATTGGTTTTTCTTTTAACCAGACTGGATGTCTGAAAGTTATTTAGTATACAATAATGCACACAGCTCGGGACGCTGTAGCCTAATCGTTTTTTTTAGTAATGTACTTAGGAAATTCCACAGAAAACTGCTCGGTAGAGTCACATTATGACTTGTCATTGCCATTCTTGTAACAGCTCATTTACATCAGGGCTCATGTCTTATCAGAATTTAAGGTTGGTTTCCCTTTTTTAGGACAGAATGGCACGTCGACAACATGAAGAGGCCCTTGTCTGTTTGTCATTAGAGGATGTCAAAATGGGGAACATCATCGCTCAGAATAATCTATTTATTTCCACAGTGCTGCTACAATGCGGAATGTCACAATATCCTCTGAGCGAGGAGATTCTCTCGTATTCTTTTTTTCCTGAATTGCTTTTCTAAAAAAAAGTGAAATGAGTGTGAAATGGGTGTGAAATGGTGGCCTTAAAAGGTAATGACACATGTTCTTAGAGGAAGTTAAATAACCTCCGGTAACACTTTCTATGAAGCCCGTATCTATAGCGCTAATAACAAATTATAATGCATATTATAATTACTTACGCATTACGACTACACACCCATGATGTTTCATGATGCTGTATGTTAACAGTAATGGATCTAGCTTATAATGCTTTATAAATCCAAGAGTGTTATGAGCGCTCATGACTGGATGTAAACTACAGGCTGATTATGATGCATTATAGATGTGCATTATACAGTGCATTATAAATGCATCCATATGAACTTCACTTTACTTAGAGCACACATTGATGACATATGATCTCACATGGAACATTATGGCATCTTATGAGCCCTTATGAGAGTAGTTTATCATCCAGGTCTGTGCATAGAGGGGTATAGGTACTAGACCTACAGACATGTGTTAGGGCTTGTTCGAAAGCTGAGATTCTTAGCTTTTTACACGTTTTTATGTTCTTTCAATCCACAGTTATTTAACCTTAAGCGGCCGCTACTTCAAGTAAACAATGGCGTTATTCTCCAGCCGGATAGAGAGGAAATCTTTTTTGTCGCTGTGTTCTTTGTTCCCTCGAATTAAACCGACGGTCTAAATAGGCTACATTTGTACGTCCCCAACACAAGACCAGTTCTTTCTAAGTTAGCTCTTTTCATGGAAAAACATGTTTCCAAGGAGTCAGAGACATCTTCCTGAAGAGTCGAGGTCATGGTTGAGGTTGACGGTAGCCTATTGCAGCAGGCATAGTTGAGGTGGACGGTGTTGCCGTTGTAAAGATGCTGCAACTCTCTGCACGCAAGTTAATCGAATGCAAGAGCAGGTGTTTGAACAGGTTGGATGTATTGCCATTCTTGCATGATATTAGTTTATCACAGATATTGCAGCGCGCTCCTTCCTTATCTACTTTCCTGAAATACAGCCATGCTTTCGACGGCATGTTTTTGTTTCTCAATAGTACAATCAGCTGGTTGAAAATCAGCTGTCTTATCAATCGTTTAAATGAGGTGCGAAACGGGAAGAGGAGGAGCGTGGTCAGTTTGTGACACTTGTGATTGGCTGAAATGGCCGCGTGCTTAAACACACATTTGATGGCTCTGACTGTCAAGGGCAGATTATAGTTCAGCAACGGCGCCTGTTGCTTACGGTCGCTAACCACTGTTGATGTTATAGATCTGCGCACGAGGTGACATGTCGTTAGCTACATTTGGCTACATAGCTACAAGGCTACAGTACAGTAGTCAGACTGCAGGCATTGTGCTGCGAGTGCTAAACTGATGTAGTGTTTGTTTGCTACTTACTAATTCAGTCATTGTAGCTTCATTTATTTACACAGACTAGAAAGAAAGTGTTCGTATTCCACAGAATATTGACAGTTTGGCTCTCGTAAACTACCGGAGAACTGTGCCGCCACGAGAAGAAGGAAGTATCGAGACGACCAATCACAGCGCCTTTTCTCTGCGACCTTCGCAACCGTCTGTCGCGTAGTCAGGATTTTTTTGAGGCGCGCGACGACGGTTGCAGAGCCTCTGCGCGGGGGGTGTGGTCGCGCACAGACGGTTGCACAGGCTCTGCAACCGTCAGCGCCAATAAGTATAAATTGGCCTTCAGACTTCAGGAACCGAAACGTGGAACCGACAGACAAGGCACGTTTCGATGCCAAGTAGAACCTTAGCTTTTAATTCGGTTCCATCAAAGAATTGAATTTCGGTACCCAGTCCTACATGACACCCTTGGATTTATAAAGCATTATAAGCTAGATTCATGGTTATTCATAACTGTCCAGATAGAGCATCATGAAGCATTATGAGTGTCGTCGTAATACGTTGTAAGTAATTATAATGCGCATTATAATTTGGTATAAATGCGCTTATAATGCGCTATAGATATAGATATAGATAAAGTGTTACCGAACCTTCTTAAACAATTATGCCCAAGAGTGATAAGAGGCACTTCACAAAGCTCATACCAGCAGCCGCATCTGACATATAGATCATATAGATTCCCAACATTTTACAACTTGGGGACCACTTGAAATTTTCTCAAATGTTCGGGCCCACCTCTGACCCAATAAAGAATAAAACTCAAATAAATCAACAACAAACAAACAAATATGATTTTGATTTTTAGAAAATTATTTCCAGGCCCACTCTGAATAGGGCCCACCAGTGGGCCCCGGCCCACAGTTTGAGAATCACTGTTATAGTTGACAAACGCAAGGCTACAAGAAATGCTGAACACTCTGAGAACTCCACATTTCATAGAAAGGCTTGAGCTGCTTAGTCACCATGATTGATATGACAGCCTGATCTCCAAAAATTCTGTGCTCCTGGACACGGATGTTAAGGACACAAAATCCGTGTCCAGGAGCACGGATTTTGCCAAAATTCCGTGCTCCTGGACACGGAATTGTTTTCCGTGCTCCTGGACACGGAATTGTTTTCCGTGGTGGGCACACGGAAGTGCTTTCTATGGGCTATTACCACAGCACTGTGTTAACTCTATCATTAGAAAATACATACCAAATGCTAATCCTAAACAAAATAATGCTATAGCAATTGAAGTTGTGCCCTGACCAAAACATTCCCTAACCTTAACCTGTCATTAAAGACATATTTTTGATAAATACTTTTTCCAGTTGCTAGGCTGTGAAATTTATATAATGAATGAAAGAAAACTAGCTGTGCCCAGACCAAAGCAATCCCTAACCCTAACCTGTCAGTAAGAAATGTTTTTTTTTTTTTTTTAGAAATAATATAATAATAAAAAATAATAAAATATTTGAAATTAGAAAAATCCTGAGAAAACACAAGACCGTGGAAACATAGAGCTGTGGGAGTATAGAGAGAGCACTTCTGTGTGTCCATCACGGAAAATAATTCCGTGTCCAGGAGCACGGAATTTTGGCAAAATCTGTGCTCCTGGACACGGATTTTGTGTCCTTAACATCCGTGTCCAGGAGCACAGAATTTTTGGAGATCATGTTGCAACTTGGATGTGATCGTCTATAAACCTGGCTGAGCACTTCAAAGTAAAGACAAGGCAAAAAAAAAAGATTTTCAGTGCTCTGCAAGCCAGCTACAAGAGCACTCTAAAGAGCACATATTCAAATATTTACAACCACGTTAACAAGACACATTATTATGTAGTTTACTTTTCCTTGGCCTACTTTAAAGGTAACCTCTGAGGAATCCACATGACTGACAACATTGCTTAGTGCATCCCATGCATCATTTCTCTGTTCATCAACTCCTTGTTTATTGAGGGTATGGTATAACATTTAAAATTAATGCAGCGAGATCACAGAGAAACTTTCTTTCTACCCCTGTACCACAGTGCATCGTTGCAGTATGACAATCTTTTATGACAAACATATTCATGCTACTAATTTGATGCAAAACCTTAAAGGGACCATATTATACTCTTTTTGAACACGTTTATAGCTATTGTTATGGTCATGAAGTTCTTAAATGTGCACTGTGTAGGATGGTGGCCAGAGTATTGCAACTATGCTGCTCAATGAAACTGTGCTGCCTATTGCCAAATTTGTTATTTTCATGAATTACTAAATAATGAACTAATGTACAAGTATGACCAAAGTATAGTACGTTTTGCCGCAAATTCAAAATGGCGTACATGGAGGAGATCCACTTTTTCTTTTTCTTTTTTTAATGTTTTTTTAGGGGATTTTATGCCTTTATTTGACAGGACAGTTGAAGATGGTGACAAGAAGCGAATGGGACAGAGACAGGGGAGGATCAGGAAATGACCCCAGGCCGGACTGAACGGCTCCTGTGGTCCCTGTGGGTGGGCATGCAAGCCCAAATGTGGGGGGCTTAGCGCGCTACGCCACAGCGATCCACAAGATCCACCTTTTCACATGTGAAAAGTGCAATTTTCCCAGTCACGATGAATATATAAAATTTGATGGTGGTGGTAAGTACTCATGAAAAAGGTAACATTTGCAAATGGGCAGCATGAATTCTGGAAATAAACGGCTGATGAAATATGACATAGTGCACCTGTAACATACCATTTAGGGATTGTTTTTTAACACATGTCATAGTGAGCCTACCACTGTTAGCATAATTCAGCTCATTGAAATCATAGGCTCTATATATTTGGTATTGTTCAACAATGTTTCTCTATACATGTATACTGAATACTTGTTCATCCACCTGTTTCAATTATAGGCCTAGAAGCATAATACTATACCTGACCAAAATTATTACTTCTTTTTTGGGTGCTGTGAGTGACACAGATCCAAATACAAAACATGTGAAAAGTGTTTTCATATAATATGGCCCCTTTAAAAATCCATGTGTCATGTGGTTCTATTCGTATCTCTAATGCAATAAAACATTGCCCTTTCTGGCCCTCATGAATAAAGATGCACAAAACATAGATGTAAACTAGATGACCACTATTCTTAGGCTACATATCAAATATCAACAAGTTTGTGTAACACTTGAGCACAAAACACAAAAAAATCACAACTGTGTGTTTGCAGGTAATGTCCATGACTCTGTGGTGTCTGAACAATGTTTCTGTCCATCGCCATGTTTGTATTTGTCAGTTTGGCTTCTCCACAGCAGTCCATTTTGGGATCAAGAGAAAACTCAAAGGAATGAAAGTTTGAAAGAAATCGTGTCTGACTGAAATTTTACAGTGTGAGCTGTCAATCGCCATCTTGGTTCACCAAGCGACCGCCTGCCTGGTGGACAAGACGTGCCTGGAGGTCGGCAGAGGTCACCGCCATCTGGCGTCTTGGTGTCCAAAGCAACCACCTCCGTCCCCGGTGACAAGATGCGCCTGCCGTCTTGAGAAATCGTCAGAGGCAGTGGCGGAACAATGCTCAACAGGGCCCCAGTGCAAGACACTTGTAGGGCCCCTCCATACGGCTTGCTAAGGTCAGAATACGACAGGGCCCTCAAGACCAATACAGGAGGGCCCTGCCCCCCTGGGGCAAATGCCCTGCTTGCCCTCCCCCCATAGCCCCGCCCCTGGTCAGAGGTCAGAGGTCAGGGGTCAGGGGGTCAAAGGTCACCGCTGGAGGCCGGAGATGGCCACCGTCCGGACCTGCTGCTGCTTCACCTTCTCCGTCATCATGCCCCCCCCGGCTGCCTTCAGTCCTGAGCTCCTGCCCCCCCCAAGGCTCTCCTCACTGTCCGTGTCGCCATAGCAACTCGAGCCACCAGGCGACGACGACCCCCCCAAGGCCATCAGAGCGTCCGCGTCTCGCTCTCGCTCCATGCAGCGCGTGACGGCCAGAGTGGTCCGCATCAGGGCCTGGGAGAGGGGCATGCTGGGTAGTGGGGGATGGGAGGAGGAGAGCGCCTGGCCACGGAGGAGGTGGAGGTGGTGGTGGCGCTTAGCTCCCCTGTGAGTAGTCTTTCTGCCTCTTTTCTGTCCCTCCTGCTTCTCACGCCCACCTCCCTCCTCCTCGTCCTCCTCTCCTCCATCTTCCTCCTCCTCCTCCTCCTCTAGCCTGTCCTCCTCCTCCTCTTCCTCCTTCTCCTCCTCCTCCTCCTCCTCACCAAACACTTCCCCTGGCTGCAGCGAGGAGGCCTTGTCGCTGGCCTGGTCGTTCAGCAGCTTGACCAGGAAGTTGATGTACTTCATGGCGAGTCGCAGGATCTCGTTCTTGCTGAGCTTCTTGTCGGGCGGGTGCGTGGGGATGAGCTTGCGCAGCTCCGAGAAGGCGCCGTTTACGTTCTGCTGACGCCAGCGCTCACGGCTGTTGGTGAAGACGCGCCGCGCAATCTTCTGCGGAGGACCCGCTGGAACATGGGAACACAACGACAATACATTACATTATATCACATCACATTACATCACATTACATTACATGACATTACATTACATTACATCACATTACATTACATTACATTACAATATAATACATTACATTACACTACAATACATTACATTACACTACACAACACTGCATTACATTACACTACACTACACTACACTACACTACATTACATTACATTACATTACATTACATCTCATTTCATTTCATTTCATTACACTACGCTACATTACACTACACTACATTACATTACATTACACTACATTACATTACACTACATTACACTACACTACATTACATTACATTACATTACATTACATTACATTACACTACACTACACTACACTACACTACACTACATTACATTACATTACACTTTGCTGATGCTTTTATCATGGGAACACATGCACACGGAGGAACACACGGATACACACAAAGCAAAGAGTTAAAGGGACACTGTGCAGGAAATGGTCAAAAAAGGTACTGCAACTATGCTGCTCATTGAAACTGGGTTGCCTATTGCCAAATTTGATATTTTCATGAAAGTTTACGAAGTTATACACAAATATTTCCTAGTATGGCCGAAGTGCAGTCATTTTTGCAGCTAAAAATGGCTATTTCTGGAAATTCAAAATGCCAGACCATGGAGGAGATCCCCCTTTTCATGTACGCGTATGAAAAGTGCAATTTTCCCAGTCATAATGAATACTTAGAATTTGACGGTGGTGGTAAGTATTCATGAAAAAGGTAACATTAGTGAATGAGCAGCATGAATTCTGGAAATAAACAACTAAAAATCTCACACAGTGCACCTTTACTAATGTCTTCATGCACATATTGCACATGTACGTACTGTACAGTACATAACCTGTTCATGTACATAAAATTACCATTTGCACACGGAGGAGCACACACGCAAATAAGTAGTTTGGATGGTGCACTGACGTCTGCATGTACACTGTAAAGGTACATACATGTACGTACATGTACATGAAATTATTGTCATTAAATTATTATTAAAGTATTGTGCATGTGTACACAGAATTTGTACGCACAAAGTCATTCACTTACACAGCCAATGCAAGCACGCACGCACACATTCACACACTATTCCACAATATGTACGTACTCTCCGGTATCTCCATTTCAAAGTGTGTGGAAGGTCTCCGCTTGAGGCGGCTGTTGCCAAAGATCCCG
>NC_085857.1:6443506-6448506 GCF_034702125.1 Engraulis encrasicolus | reverse complement strand
TACCGAAACACCACACACAGTGTGGGAGACACTTGTGCAGAAGGACACATCACACACAGACAGAAACATCACACACAGAACGAGACCGACAGAACGACTGACTAATGGTCAAAGAGGATCTTTGCGTCTGCTTCGCTGGCAGAAGTGTGCAGGCGGGGGGGGGGGGGGGGGTTGTGTTAGACGCAGGCTATTACTCTTGTGCAATCGGCTGGGGTCATGTGCTGTCGTTTCCTCTAGACTAGCTGCAGGTTGCCTTCTTCTCCGTCAGCCGCTTTCCAACGTTGAAGGTATTCCTAATATTCTCTGACCTGCAGTGGCGTGCATAGACATTTTGGGAGGCAGGTGCTGAAAGGGGGGTGTTGGGGGCATGTGGGACTTCCAGCTGCCTAGATAAGCTAGAGAGGCTATATAGTATTATAGTGGGGCATTACTGTAGCTTTTGATCCATGAGACATTGTAGATGATCATGTCCACATGAAGACCACAGTACATTGTGGCAAAACAAAACTTTCCAAAAAGTAAATGCCAAAGGGCATTTTTGTCCAGTAGGGCAAAGAGGCAGGTGCTCTAGCACCACCTCGTCCCTATCTGTGCACACCTATGCTGATCTGGTAGGCTATCTCTGGTCATTGCGGGATGGTTTGGGGTCAGACAGCCTGCGCTGCAGGGCTGAGGTTGTGCCACCAACACCGTTGCATCATCAGCAGCAAGAGACTTGTGTGAGTTTGGATTCCGAGGAAGGTGTAGCAACAAACGTTAGTCGGGTGTTTGCACAAAATAAATGTTTAAAAACTAAACGGCAGTGTGCTCCGGCAGCCTCTGGTTTCAAGTCATGTTTTAACCACTGTGATGCACCTGCAAGCTGAGGGATGATGCGTTGAGTCCCAATTGAACTTGAGTGAGTGTGTGTGTAAGATACCAAACATGCAGTTAACCCCACAGTACTCCTACAGTGTGCTTTGGTCTCAAATTGATTACACTGCAAGTCGTGAAGTACATTTACAGTAACAGGAACTCTAAACTTAAACGTGGTCGTCAAGACAATGCGTATTTCCTCTCTAGTGTGTCTGTTCTTTAATAGCATGGGCACCAACAGTGACTTTATCCAGTAACTGCAGAGGTGTCGAAAATAAAAAGTAATAGTAAATTCATGGTGTAATTACAACACTAGCACATGATATTACACAGCTGTTACACCATTCGCTCCACTGTTCCTAATGAGATAGATACACTGTGTGTGTTACTGAAAAACACTAAAAACCTAACAAGAACCCACCACAACCTAAATACAACCAGCGCAGAACATTGTCAGACAGATCTAATTTTTACTCAGATAAGTTACCTATGTTGTAAGGAAAATGTGTTTCTTTTTTAACTTTTACTTTTACTTTGAATGGTGAATGGTGAGGCTCTATATGTGAGCACTGAATGGGAGGACAGAGTCAGAGTCAGAGGCAGAGTTTCTTAACATGGCAATCTTTACTCTTCACTGAATGAGTTCCACTCCATATAACACAGTAACTGTGCTCCCAGATATTCTCTAGTTCAGGTCTACAGCCAACATACTGAATATAGGCTACTGTATTTTGTACAGCTGGGGCAGAGAGAGAAACACATTAACCACAGTCAGGCTGAGTCAGCACTGGACTGGGACCGAAAAGTGGCCCGGGCATTTTTGGCATAGATCGGCTCGAACACGCACGCACGCACGCACGCACGCACGCACGCACGCACGCACGCACGCACGCACACACGCACGCACGCACGCACACACAGGCCACTTTCATACTTTATCTTGACTGGCTGAATCCACTGTCTATATATTAAAAACGTACCAATGGGCCTCCTCCCTCTAATTTGCGGGTCAATTCAAGAAAACAACAACCACAACAACAAAAGTGTCGGCCCCTGGGGACTGTCGGCCCACCGGGAAAATGCCCTGTATGCCAGATTACCAGTCCACCCCTAGACTGAGTTGTGGTTTACTGTACATCCACAAGGCGAGGAGGCTAAGATGGAGTCAGTAGCGAATACACTTTAAAATGGTTGAATTCATCTTAGAGCCTGGTTCATAAATGTGATGAACTGTGGATTAGGTTTGAAGGAGCTAAAAATGCATCTCTTCTGGCATTTCTTCACACTGACCTGTGAGTGCTCTACTGTACAAAGTACAGTAGCCTACTGTATATTCAGCTGGAGCATGAATGCAAGGCATGAGTTCTGAGTGTGCTGTTTAACGGCTCTCTCTCTCTCACCTGTTCAGTAGGTGGTATCCTCCCGGCAGCAGGGGGGGGCCAGAGGGGGGCATGGCGCCGCCCATGGCGTTGGCCCCAGCCAGGCCACTCAGCTGGGGAAGCCGTGTGTCCAGGGGGGGCCCGTGGGGGGGAAGATTGGGGATGGGGTGCAGGGCCGTCAGCTGCTGGTGGTGCAGGGGGGGAGGCAGGCGGAGGGGTTGCAGAGGGGGCTTGCTGTGGCCCAGGCTGATCACGGGGATGTTGGGGGGCAAGGGGGTGGAGGAGGCCGGCTTCACTGAGGAGGTGGAGGAGGAGGAGGAGGGAGGCAAGGGGGAGGAGGCCGGCTTCACTGAGGAGGTAGAGGAGGAGGAGGAGGAGGAGGAGGAGGAGGGAGGTGCTGAGGAGGAGGTGGGAGGGGCGTTAGAGGGGGTCAGAGTGTGACCCGGTGAGGAGGTCGCGGTAACACGTGGCTCGCTGACAGAGGACACCACCACCAAGGCTGTTGCAGGAGGATGAGGAGGAGGATGAGGAGGATGAAGAAGAGGAGGAGGAGGAGGATGAAGAGGAGGAGGAGGAGGAGGAGGAGGAGGAGGAGGTGGAGTCCGTGTGGAGTCTGAGTTCTCTCCCTGGCTGTCCCTGTCCCGCTCCTTCCTGTTCTGCTCCCCCTCCACTTCCTCCTCCTCCTCCACCTTCGCCTTCTTCAGCACCATGGCGACCGGCTCGTGTGGAGACGTGGCGGTGGTGGTGTTGGGAGGGGGGGCATCCTGCCGCGTCTTGTCCTGCCGTGTGTCCGCCCGGCTCCGGTGGTCCCCGTTGGCCGCTGGTGGGGGGGGGCTGCCGGCTGCGCTGCTGCTGCTGCTGCTGCTACTGGTGGTACTGGGGAGGCGGTGGAGGGTCCGTGAGGCTGGAGGAGGAGGAGGAGGAGGAGGTGGGGGTGGGGGGGAGAGGGGGGACAGCAACACGGAGCACGCCCCCCCCTGAGGACCAAGAGGGGAGCAGACAGCAGCGGGGGCAGACTCCAACTTCTCCATCATGGTGCTGGAGGAGGTATATATATATACGGCTCCTATCAACCCCCCCTCGTCAGTTTAACAGGTGTGCTTAGTCTCAGATGGTGGGGGGGTGATAGACCCTCAAGTTTTGGCAAAGGATGCACTCAACTTCTTGGAAAAAACAGAAGTCTTTGGGTGCGCAATAAAATGTATCAACTTTAGGAAGAAAAATTCCGCACTCACAAACTGCGTTTCATTACTTATTTATATTACCACCATGTCCAAAAAGCAAACGCGTTTCATTACTTATTTATATTACCACCATGTCCAAAAAGCAAACGCGTTTCGGCAATCAAGCCTTCCTCTCACCCTCCCCTCACCACACCGTTACCCTTTCCCGCCTCAGCTACTTGCCCCTTCTCTGTGCTGGGTATTATGGCTCCTATGTGCAGTATCTAGGTTTGTATTATTTCTTTCGATGACTCCAGAGGGGCCAAAATTGGAATGTTTGCGTGTAACACTAACAATGGTTGTCTGTTACCCTGTTGTTTATATGTCTGTTTGTTTCTTTGTTTGTCCTTAAGTCTGTCTGTTGTGCTGCTGATCTGATGTGGTGGTGAACTGTGAATCACACTTTCTCATGTCCACTCTGAATTTCTCTCTCCCGAAGAGACAATAAAGGATAATCTAATCTAATCGAATCTAATCTAATCTAATCTAATCTAATCTAATCTAATCTAAATCACCTCCCCCTCTTCAGCTTGGCAGGAGTGCTTGATCTCAGATGGTGGCGGTGATCGAGATAGACCCTTCTCCCCTCACCGCCTCTACCCTTTCCCCCCTCAGCTACTTGCCCCTTCCCTGTGCAGGGACTTCTGATGAGCTGCTCTACTCTACTCTATATGCCTGCCCAACACTGGGTCACCACTACCCAATACTGGGTCACCACACACCTTTAGCTGCCAGATTAAATTGCTCGAGACCAATTCTTTAGCTCTTCTTCTTCACGGCAGCTCAGTGAGAGATGAGGGTCAGGACTTGGACCAGAGGGATGCTTGGATGCTGGATGCGTCCACACACATGGTCACATCACAAAATGGCGTTGCGTTTTTCTGAGCACACGTTTTGTTTTTAATCAGGACAATCAGTTGGTCAGGAGTGTTTCTGTCTGCTCCGTGACTTCCTACTCCCCCAAAGCAATCACCTGGGGATTTATAGAGAAGAGGAGGTCAGACAGAGAGAGGGAGGTGTCGATAGCATCACTTCACAGTATGCGGTTGTAGTGTCTGTCTCTCTTCTCCATCGCGCCTCCTCCTGTCATCTTTGAGTTTGTCTCTATGATGTCACAAATACTGTTTCTTTTAAAACACAGAGTTCTAAGGGAGCTGTAGAATGCTCGGGTAAAATTCTAGAAGCACTGGGGGGAAATCCGTAATGATGAAAGGGTTAAAAGGCGTGGTTACGGTGCCTTTAAAAAGCATGGTGGCGTCGCCAGGGGCAGCCGCTGCCGTGGGCGGAGTGAAGAGTCCTCATGAGTCACTCTGAAATATGCTCTCGATCACCACAGATCATTTAGCGGAGAATCCATAGCTGTAATCGCAAACAAAACAGCAAGTTAAAAAAAGTACATAGGTCCTGCAAGGACATTTTATTTTCACAAAAGACATATTTCACATTACTGTAAACATTTGCCATGTGACATTTTGACTAAAGAAATGCACTGCCTGTCTGGACCTAAGAACACCTACAGCCAAATGTGTTGCCATTTTGCTTA
>NC_085857.1:6421006-6436006 GCF_034702125.1 Engraulis encrasicolus | reverse complement strand
TGGCCTAGGTTTAAAAAGTATGTTCTCAAAATATATGAATGGCAAGAATTCACACAGCCTAGATGCAACCGTAACTCGGGCCATTCGTGAAGTCTTTACGAGAAAAACAGGAAAAATCAACTTCAAGCCTCGTGGTGCCTTTACAAATAGCCTCGTGGCTCGTGGTTGGGTGATGAAAGGGGGAACTGACAATTGGGGTAGTTTGGTTCTGGGGGGAAGAATAATGCGGACGGACGTCAACAATCAAGCATGAGTGAAGGCTAACTGGAAACAATGTTAATCAAACTTTTCAAACAATTGATTTAAGGTTAAGTTTAGGGTTAAGTTTAGGGTTAAGGTCAGGGTTAGGGTTAGGGTTAGGTTTAGGGTTAAGGTTAGGGACAATGTTGGAGGAAGGGAGATATGGTATGAAGCTGACACAACGACAGCGCTCCCCTCCCGGAATGCACGCTGCTCGGTGGTCTCTCTCTCTCTCACTCGCTCTCTCTCTCACCCTCTCTCTCACCCACTTTCGACGACAGCGTGAGTTGCCCAACTACGAAAAATGAGGCTATATCGTAGCGGCACCACGAAGCATACAGTTGATTTTCCCAGAGACTGGGCTCCTAGATGATAGGATGTCTTATCAGTCATTTCCAATAATAAAAGTTTTGCTTCGAAACTCGAACTGATAAAGGCTCGAATTTATAAATACTACCAGCACTGCTCATGCCACAGAATGGTCAATCTTCTGAATGTCATTGTTAGAAATAGACTGAACCTTTCAGGTGTACTGTAAGATACGGTATAAAGATGTTCCTTTGGCTTGCTTCAGCTGAACGCTTGGCTGCTGACAGGCCTTGCATTATTTTGTTTAAGACTGATACACATCAGCCTCATCATAAGTAATACAGCAACTTTAAGGGCAGTCATGGGTAAGCGGTTAGGACGTCAGACTTGTAGCCCAAAGGTTGCCGGTTCGACTCCCGACCCACCAGGTCGGTGGTGGGAGTAATTAACCAGTGCTCTCCCCCATCCTCCTCCATGACTGAGTTACCCAGAGCATGGTACCGTCCCGCTGCACTACTCCCTTGGGGCGCCATTGAGGGCTGTCCCCTTGCACGGGCGAGGCGCAAATGCAAGTTTGTTGTGTGCAGTGTGCAGTGAACACTTGTGTGCTGATGAGTGCTGTGTCACAATGACAATGGGAGATGGAGCTTTCATAAATAAATGAAAAATAACCATCATATACTGTATGTTAAGCTGCAGACCCCCAGAGGAGAAGAAACAACAAAGGTTCTGTGTGAGCCAAATGTACCTTCAGTGCTCATGTATGTTTTTGAAAGAATGACATCTGTGGAAAATTGTCATTTTGCCATCATATCAATTTAAATCGTCTTTTGAAATCATCCCCAACCCCAACATGCTTCACTGAAACGTTTGCTACAACCCCAGGCCAGGACCCAGGAGTCATCCTAATGTTGTTTCTACTTTTACAGGAATTGAAGCTGCATGGCACCCAACACCAGCCTCCATCAGATGTCTCAACGTCTAGTCTCTTGGTGTCTACTTGGCCTTCAGTATATTCTCTGTTCTCTATCTGTGTCTCAGTTCTCTCTGCTGTGCCATCCCCCTGCAGACCCTACTGGCAGTCAGGGCTGGATTAAGATGGCCTGGGCCCCTAGGCTACAGGTTGCTGTGGGGCCCCCTGCAAGGCTAATTTTATGACGAAATCACATCTAATGTCACTCACAACTATTAAAAACTATTTCAGGATAACTAGCTGTCGAGATGAGCATTAATGAGATTCAAAACTGTACTCCACATTACAGATTAATTTTCTATATTGCATCTCGTCTTGGCCAATCGGGGGGGCCCTGGTAGGTGGGGGCCCCTAGACTGCGGCCATATTTAGCCTGTGTGCTAATCCGGCCCTGCTGGCAGTTCCCCACGCTCACCAGTGACACTTCTACCCATTGGGGGTGCCTGAACGAAGTGCCCCCCCCTTGAAGATTGTTTTACTGGTATTTACCATAGCGGGGCTCAGGGCTCAGGGCTGGACTGGCCATCTGGCATAGCGGGTATAGGGGCCCAGCCCACGAGGGTGTGGGGTCCACCACCGGTGAGTCAGTTTTGCGCCGCTAATTATGAGGGGTCCTTTTCAGACAAAAGTGCCCGGGCCCTATTTCTCCCCCAGTTCAGGACCATGGCAGGGCTGACTGTTGGGGCCCCCCTACAGGGGGCATATTTTGGTGGGGCCCTTGTCAATGGCCTAGTCTGCATATTTCATTCATTTCATTTCATTTATTGTTTATTTGACAGGGACAGTGCACAACATAAAATTGAGCCAGATTATAGCCCTAAGGCCAATTTTCATCTGTAGTCCCTGGACAGGAAGGTGTTAAGATAAAAAGGGGTTAAAATTAATAATGATACAAAAATGTGACAATAATACAATGGGTGCACTATTTGCAAATAGGCCTACATTATATTACAAGGTCAAGTACATTGTTAAAAATATAGACAAAAAAAAAAACAACTACAACAGCAAAATACACAAGATATATGATAAAATGAACAACAAGACACAAAACACAAACTCAAAGACTAAAAATGTCCACACATATTGGTTAACTCGGCTTTGCTAGTCACTATCAGACAGCCGGGTGCAACCTCCGAACACCTGCAGTTCCAGATGGGTGGGCAGCAGCTTAAACCGCTACGTACGGTAGAGAAACTCTTCACCAGGCTGAGGCCAGTCAGTATGCTATATTCTGTCTATTCGAAGCTGAGAGGATTTGCATGCCCGGTTTCAGAACGGAAGCTGTATATGGGTAAATGCTGTGCTGCAATCCCACGGGAAATAGGCTTTTTCCATTGCCAAATATACCACAGAATATGCTCTCTTCCCTTTTTTGTTCTCTTCATCTCTCCACTCTCTCTCGATCCCCATCTCAATTGCTCTTAGTTTCATTCAATGGCATGTTACCCTGAGGTGGACTGCTTCAAAGCAGCGTGCCTTTAAAGCAGCTTTAGGACAGCGACCACAGTTGAAGGACAAAACACTGCGTTTGCAATGTCTGGGTGTTGATACCAGCACTCACATTCACAGAGTCTTGATTGTTATGAGAAGCAGGGGCGTTCTGAGGACATTCCGATTATATTTACTTGACACCTCACATTCTCTGTTTACTCTGTTCTGTTAGTGTCGGAGGAAGATTGTGTCAATGCGGTGAGTAATTATTTAGGAGTCTCAAGTTTTGACCTCAGTTGGAAGTGAGGGGGTTACATGAAGGCTGGTACTCATATAATAACAGAAAAGCGGATGTGTGATTTGGACACACGTAACTTAGCCCTGCCCAACCGATCCCATTGAGCAACTAGCTCTGTGCAATAGTTTTCCAGAGGCGTCAAAAGTAAAAAGTAAAAGTGAATTCAGTACAACACTGGCACATGATATTACATAGCTGCAGGCCCGTCACTATGTTTGAGAGACAGGGGGGGCTTAGCCCCAGAGGAAGAAAATGTGCGCGCCGACATTTTTTTAGCTCACCTGCTAAGGTTTTGTCTATGAATTCATTATTTTAAGAGCAAAGAAATCCTGCACACTGTCCATTCCACCAACAAACTTTAATACATTGTTTCGGTCATCCGACCTTCTTTATGTTGTATTAAAGTTTGTTGGTGGAATGGACAGTGTGCAGGATTTCTTTACACTTGAATGACAACCCTACTGGGATAATATCCTACGCACCTGCCCACCTACAGAGGTGTGCAAAAGCGTCTTCTTGAACAATTATTTTAAGAGCACCATACCAATTTATAAACACTAGTTTATAAACACACAGTGATTTTTTTAATTCACATTTTAATGAACATTCCTTATATCGTCACCTTCTTAAAATAATCGCCTAAGTCATTTTTTTGTCAAGTTCACGTTTTCGCCTAACTCACGTCCTCCCCCATTCTGAGGGAGTTTTTGTGTTCCCTGACAAACCTGGAAAAAAATGACTTAGGCGATTATTTTAAGAAGGTGACGATATGTAAGCTAAACAAAACATTTAAAAATGTTTCAACTGATGAATATTACGTACGGAAGTTAAAATGATTAGATAAAAATGCAGAGGGCATAATTTACACAAGGACTACTAACTGCGTGTCTCCAGGAGAAGCAGTGGTCAGGAAGCGATTCATTCAAACAGGTTCCTTACTTGGAAAACTATGCATCCCCGGCAGATATTAGGTCATTTTTAATAAGCTTTTTTAATGAGTTCATGTGTGTTTTCAAACTGTTAAGACAAATATTAAAGCTCAACTAATTTCAAGACAATGTCAAATGGATTTATTAGACGGATATTGTGAGTGAAAATTGGTACTTTGGGTCGGAAGATTTCACCCATGTAAGTAATTACAAGGATGAAACAATCCTCTACCTGTTTCCCCCCCGCATAACATATTGTTGTGCACCCTGCTTTTATTGCTGTGCAGTAGGATATAAGTGGCATTAAACAACAAATAAGCACACATGAACTTGTATTCAGATTAACTTGCCTTCTTGGTGGTTCGTATTCAGTGCTTTACTGCATTTGTTTTTGGAAAAATGTTTTTAAAAAATCGTTAAAGGGGGGGCTAATACTAATGTAGGGGGGGGCTAAAGCCCAACTAAAATAGGGCTAACGACGGCCCTGCATAGCTGTTACACCAGTAGGTCAATTTAATGAAGTAGACTGTGTGTGTCTCAATGAAAAACAGTAAAAACCTAACAAGAACCTAACAAGAACCCACCACAAATTTGATCAAATCACCGTAGAGTTAGCTGATTGTAAGACAAGTAGGCCTACACTGGTCTACTGGTTACTCAGAAAAGTTACCTGTGCTGGGAGAACATTGTGTTTCTTTTTTACTTCTGTAGTTTTCTGATTGGTTTTGAACATTCTCCTCACGGACAGCCCTTGGTTAAATTAAATGCTGGGAAGCATGCAAGAAATGCAAATTGGGTTATGACAATTTTTCAGAGTGAGAAAAAGAAAGTGTGGAGTAAGAGAGAGAGAGAGAAAGGGCTGTAATTAGTGAGTCTCACTCCCAAAGAGTGAGACTTGGGAAAGCCCTGATGTAAATGAATGAAGCAGGCTTAGCTTCTGTGACGATTTCTTCGTTGCTGCGTGTTGAGCTGGGCCCAAAGTGCAACATTACAGGGTAGATTCCAATATGCTGACTTCCATCCTCCCTTGCTCACTTGCCTGCTTGTGAGCCAATGATGATGTCACTGACGACAGAAAATGTATTCAATATCTTGTAAAATCACAATTCTAATGACCTTTTCTCATTTGCAATCGGGATGGTGAATGAAAAACAGTCTCCCAAAAGTCGTGGCTGTGCAGCTGACAGCCTGGAAACTTTATTGTTACAGTATTGTCTGTAATTACACAAGCCAAGTGCTTCCGCCATCTTCCCCCTGAGTGCGGAACAATTCCTGGGGGATAGTTTATAATCAAGACTCCGCTGATCACCCATTGTCCTCTGATCTCAAAGCACGCTGCAGAAGAGTACAGCATGTGTGGGAGGTTGCACGGCACGCCACCACTGAAGAATTTTAATGAATTATGGAATTATTATTATGATTTGTAATTAAAGGACCACTTCGGCCAATTTCAATATGCTGTTGTATTGCTCACTCCCTTGATTTGTCAGTACCCGGTGATGCCACATTTTTCGGCTCAGCCCTTTCCGAGATATGAGCTATTCTAATGGGGGCAGCGTTTGTTTACTTTTTTTTTTTTTTTATTAACATAGGCCTACTTGAAATATTTCTCTCCTATTTCCAAAAGGCATCGCTGTTTACTAGTTGTCTGCTGATGTTGTATAACCTTTTGGATAGGAATAAATAAAAATGTTTTTTTTAATTGTTTTTTTTTTTAAATCTAAACAAAGCGCTGCCCCCATTACAATGACTAGGATCTCGGAAAAAGCTGAACAAAAAAAAATAACCTCAGGTACTGACAAGTCCACAACTGCATGTTAGTTATCCTTCAATTCGCCTTTAGTTACAGTTGCTAGGTCGGACAGATAAACTTTCTATGCTGCGATATCAACGTGATTAATGCACTGACTGCCTATCGCAGCAGTTGTTCACTCCTAAGAAATTAAAAAAACACTCCTCCATTCATAATTTTTATTTCCTGAACTGTCATGCATCACAGTTGTTTAGCTGTTGTGGGATCTCAAATTTTCACCCTGGTATCGACAGGCATATTGTAACCAGTGGCACCATGGTGCTAACTCGCATAGCATATGTCCCAAATTAATAACCTCTAGTGCTCTATCCTGTGTTTGGAGAGATAGGGTATGCTGTATCTTTATCTGCTGTAGCATTGGGTCTCTTTCTCGAGTTCAATCACTCGGACCAATAAGACACATGACATTACATTACATTCCAGTGCACTTAGCTGATACTGAGCTTTTTATCCAAAGTGAATTGTCGTTATTTTAAGTACAGGGTATTGGTTAAAGTCCCTGGACCCCTGTGGGGTTAGGTGCTTTGCTCAAGGGCACCGTCCTCAGCCATGGAGTGAGGTAGGGCGTGGATGGTTGGGATTTAAACCTGCAAAGTTCTGATCTACAGCCCATAGAGAGAGAAACGTAATTTTCCTTGTATGACAATAAGAAAGCGACAATAAAAGCTGACTTGACTTGATCTCCACAACCATTAGGCCACGACAGCCCAGTTGCGATACTCATGAGTCCTAAACAGGCAGGCGATGATGGATCCCTTTTCTGTAACACTTTATTTGAAGGGGTCTATGAGGGTGTCATATCACCGTCATCAGAATCAATGACATAACTCCATTGACAGTATATATATAAATCTATTTACTGTCAATGCATGACTCTTATCAGGAGCATTAATGACAAATTACTGTTGTTCATGACTGTTGTCAAACTGCCATTTGGTTTCTGGAATGTCATGACACTCAAAACAATGTCAACTTGACAATCCATAAACGTAACGACACATGATGAGAACAACAGTCATAAACAGCAATGAAGTGTGACTCATTTTTCTTGACATGTGTCATCATGTCAGTTCTTAGCCTGATCATCATCGACTTTCAAATCTCTTTGAGACTTGGTGAAGGTGTTGCGTCACACCTGGCTAGTAATTTCTTATGCCGATTATTACATGACAGCATAGACCCTTTCAAATTGTTACTTACTTCAGTTTTAATACTTATGGCATGGACGCTTTTGGGTCTTATTTCAATATTTTCAGTATTTCAATATTTCTCAAACGGAAAAAAGCTAAAAGAAAAAAAAAACAGTCTATTGCCTGTCCACTGTCGGTTTTCTGGTAGGCCTACAGCTTGACACAGTGCGACTCGCCCGCCATTTTTTGTGTTACGATAAAGCTGTGTTGTTCCTATTCGAAAAGCAAAACGTGGTGGCCGAGTCGCGTTGTGTCGAGCAGTAGGCCTACAAGAAAACCTGCAGTGGAAAAGAGGCAAAAATGTGCCAAAAAGTGTTGGGGACCAGTAACAATGGATATGTGCAACAGTGCAGATTGTGTTTCATGCTGCTTTGATAGCCCCTGATCTTGTAACCTGCTTCTGGATCTGTGTAGCTTCTCCACAATCTAGTTGTAATGTTTGACAGTGAGTTTGTGATTGTGAGCCACCACATACAGTTTATCACCAATGTGAACTTCACTCTCTGTGGCTGTCTGTTGAAAACACTTTTAGATGTTAGAAGACAACGATCTGTATGCTTTGGGTATGTGGGTTCCACGTGTGCTCGCAGTTGTTCTCTCTCTCTCTCTCTCTCTCTCTCTCTCTCTCTCTCTCTCTCTCTCACTCTCTCTCTCACACACACACACACACACACAAACAAACAGAGAGAGAGAAAGAGAGAGAGAGCAAGAGAGAGAGAGAGCAAGAGAGAGAGAGAGCAAGATAGAGAGAGAGAGAGAGAGAGAGAGAGAGAGAGAGAGAGAGAGAGAGAGAGAGCAAGAGAGAGAGAGAGAGCAAGAGAGAGAGAGAGAGAGAGAGAGAGCAAGAGAGAGAGAGAGAGAGAGAAGACAACGATCTGTATGCTTTGGGTATGTGGGTTCCACGTGTGCTCGCAGTTGTTCTCTCTCTCTCTCTCTCTCTCTCTCACACACACCCACACACACACACACAGACAAATAGAGAGAGAGAGAGAGAGAGAGAGAGAGAGAGAGAGCAAGTGAGAGCAAGATAGAGAGAGAGAGCGAGAGAGCAAGAAAGAGAGAGAGAGAGAGAGAGAGAGCAAGAGAGAGAGAGAGAGAGAGAGCAAGAGAGAGAGAGACAGAGAGCAAGAGAGAGAGAGAACAAGAGAGAGGGAGAGAGAGTCGGGCTCCATGGACACACTTCCTCAACATGCTGTAAACACTATTGTGTGGGACGCGATAGAGATCAGTGGGGCCTAATTGTTTGGGGCAATATTAGCAGTCCATTTTGTGGAGAAAGTGACAAACAATGCGGTCCGCTTAGATAGGAGCGACGTGTCTGCCGGCCCACCGAGTCGACTGATGCCGAGTGGCGAGTGGCATGCGCTTGTTTATTTTCCCCCATCTCCGCGCTGTGAGTCGAGGTCAGCATCCAAGCGCTCTGACCCACTGGACAATACCCTGCTTGACATCAAACACCGTCTATTTTCTGCTTTATTTACAATTTATAGCTGAATTCATAACTAACAATATTATTTCTTACTAGGCCTATGTTGTGAAGCACTTGGGAGTCGACTGTGTTGTGTTTAAATGTACGATAAAACTGTGAAAATGAGTTGACTCATCTCTGTGAGTCGAGGACAGCATCCAAGGGCTCTGACCCACTGGACAATACCCTGGCTGACATCAAACAGCCCGTCTGTTTTATTGCATCATTGACAATTATTGGCTTTTTTTATCGTACATTTTATTCACTTCTATTTGTCTCTACATATTATGTTACATCAATGTTATTTCTTACTGGACCTATGTTGTGAAGGAGTCGACTGTGCTGTGTTTAAATGTAGGCCTACTACTACCATGAAGGTGAGTTGACATCCAAAGGCTCTGACCCACTGGACAATACCCTGGTCGACATCAAACACCGTCTATTTTCCGCTTTATTTACATTTTACAACAATTTTATTGTATCGTTGACAATTATTGGCATTTTTATCGTACATTTACTTCTATTTGTCTCTACATATTATGTTACATAAATGTTCATTCTTACTAGACCTATGTTGTGAAGGACTTTGGGAGTCGACTGTGCTGTGTTTAAATGTACTATAAAACGATGAAAGTGAGTTGACATCCAAGGGCTTTGCCCACGAGACAATACCCTGGTGACATCCAACGCCGCAGATGATGGTGGGATGAGGCAGAGGCCCTTCACAGATTATGAACACAGTGGAATGATTCTACTGAATATGTAAGCCTATTACCACAATAAAAAGTACAGTAACACGTGACCTGAGGAAGGCCGACAGGACGAAACGTTGTCACATTAAAAACTTGTTTATTTAACTTGACAGTGTGCGGCACTTCTCTCCTCCTGCAAGTGTATTTTCTGGTTGCCAGCACCTCTGTTTCTGGTGTGCGTTTTGCACCTCCACTCATCAATATTTGTATCTTGAACAACGTGCAACCCCACTGGGGGGCCCCCACCGTCGAACATCAGGCCTCTCCTTATGAAGTGCAGCCAAACGTGGACAATAAAGGAAATCAAGACAAGCGCAGACCAGCTGTGGAGTGCCTCCGCTCCACATCCAACGTGGCCTTTATCCTCCGATCCAATCCAATCCGCCTGCCTTTCACAGAAAAAAACAATAAACAAACAGCCCAAACGTACGTCTGTCTGTTGCAGAGCGGAGCAGAGCCTAAGACCCCCCCCCCCTCCTGTTCTCATTCCCAGGATGCACCTGGATGGAATGGAGCGGACGTCAGGGGGCAGATGCATCCTGTCCACACTTCCTGACTGACTACAGGATCGGCTCAGGACGGGGAGATAGCAGCAGTGGGGGTGGGGGTGTGTGTGTATGTCGGGGGGTTGTGTGTGTGTGTGTGTGTGTAGGCTGGAGATGGTGGTGGAGGATGAGGTGGGGTAGTTGGGTAAGAGAGGGTGTGTGTGTGTGTGTGTGTGTGCGCGCACGCGTGTGTGTGCGTGTGTGTGAATTGCCGTTTGCTGGTGAGCGAGCGCGAGAGTGCAAGAGTGCGAGAGCGAGCGGCGACCCGTTTCGAACAGGATGCGCCGCCTGCCACAGCCACAGCCACAGGTGTGAGAGGCACGGACGCCATCGTGATTCATAACTCATTTCTTAATACGCCGCACGGAGGGCCCCGCGCTTCCGATTGGTCGGTTGTCTTGTGCTGCAGCACCGAGATGAGAGGAGGAGGAGTGGTCGTGGACGAGAGAAAAAGAAAAAAAAAATGGAGGAATGGTGTGTGTGTGTGTGTGTGTGTGTTTGTGTGTGTGTGTCTGTGTGTGTGGTGTGGGGGGGGGGGGGGGTCACATTTTCACCTCTGGCCTTGAGACACTATTGTCTGAATTGCAGAGCGAGGGCTTGAGGGCTCGAGGGCTCGGAGGCCGAAGATGATGAACAGCACAGTGCTGTTTGACCTGCCAGCTGTTGTAAAAGGCAACAGACACAAACAAACAGCCAAAGAAGGTTTTTAGGAAATTTGGATGAAACCAGTACAGGCAATAGGATGTGAACATATTTTCTTCTTTTCTTCTCAGAACTCAAAACTTGAACGGAGGCCAGACAGCTGCCTGACCTGTTGGCTGCTCCAAACGGGTGACTGTGTGTGTGTGTGTGTGTGTGTGTGTGTGTGTGTGTGTGTGTGTGTGTGTGTGTGTGTGTGTGTGTGTGTGTGTGTGTGTGTGTGTGTGTGTGTGTGTGTGTGTGTGTGTGTGTGTGTGTGTGTGTGTTTGTGTGTGTGTGTGTGTGTGACTGGGTGAACTGGGCCGACAGGGAAACAACAACGACTACAAAGTACAGTAGGCTTCAACCAAAACAAAGCAAAACACATTGTCATCAGGGACATCCTCATTTGTGTGCAACGTGTTACAAATGGTGTACATTTGTAGTACTCTCCATTTTCCAGGAACTAGTCCTCATAAACAACAAAGACTACAAAGTAGGCCTCTAGTAACACACATTGTCATCAGGGACATCATTTGTGTGCAACATGTTACAAATATTGTACTACTGCGTTTGTAGGGAAATTAAGGTGTCAAGTAGCATACACACATACATAAATACAGAAGACAAAAGGACATTACACAAAACATTGCACATGTATTCCCAAATATTCACACACACACACACAAAGTCACTATGCATAGTCCCATGTAGTAGCCTACTCCCCATGTTCCAGGAACAAAGTCCTCATAAGCCAACACAACAGAGGTGGACAAAGGGGTCACCTGCCCCGGGCCCAGGGAGAGAGGGCCCCCCAGAACTGGCTGCCTATTACAAGATAGGGCACAGCCTGGGGCTGTCAGATGACTTTGTCCCTGTCCTGGTCCCAAAGCTGTCAGTGGCCCTGCTGCTCATAAATGGTCTGTCCCACTTTGTTCTCTTCTCATCTCGTTGTTGCCATTTTTTCTTGTTTAATTTTAATTCTGCTGACGCAGGCATTGCTTAAACACCGCCGGTTCAGAGATCACATACAGTTTGTGATATTCACAACAAAATACTGTAGCATTGCACGGGCAAAAACCAAGGAAAAGGTCTGATGTCACTCACGTCACCTATTGTTGCGTTCTGTGGTCAAGGCCCGCGGCCTCGTGTGTGGAGTTGTAGTCGGTCATTAAATCGGGGTGGCTATGTCAGGACAGGAAGCAGCCTAGGGCTCTTTGGTACTGTTTGCATGACTCATCCCCATGGCAACCGTCACTTCCTGCTCCCTCCGAGACCCTCCGAGGCCTGTCCTGCAGTGTTGCCAGATTGGGCGGTTACCTGCCCAATTGGGCTACTTGAGATGGCCGCCTGCGGGTAAAAACGGGGAAAATTGTCCATTTGGCGGTTTCTTTTTTTTCTTTCAGTTTTGTACCCATAGACATCAATGCAATTTGTTGAAATTGGGCGGAATTTAGCACATTTTGGCAGTTTTTGAGAACCTTTTGGCCGGGACTTGATCAGACACATCTGGCAACGCTGCCTCCGAGGCCTGTTCTGTCCTGTGCTGTGCTGTGCTGTGCTGTGCTGTGCTGTGCTGTGCTGTGCTGTCCTGTCCTGTCCTGTCCTGTCCTGTCCTGTCCTGTCCTGTCCTGTGCTGTGCTGTGCTGTGTTGTGCTGTGTTGTGCTGTCCTGTCCTGTCCTGTGCTGTCCTGTGTTGTGCTGTGCTGTGCTGTGCTGTCCTGTCCTGTCCTGTCCTGTCCTGTGCTGTGCTGTGCTGTGCTGTCCTGTGCTGTGCTGTGCTGTGCTGTGCTGTGCTGTGCTGTGCTGTCCTGTCCTGTCCTGTCCTGTCCTGTGCTGTCCTGTGCTGTGCTGTGTGGTGCTGTGCTGTGCTGTCCTGTCCTGTGCTGTCCTGTGCTGTGCTGTGCTGTGCTGTGCTGTGCTGTGCTGTCCTGTGCTGTCCTGTGCTGTGCTGTGCTGTGCTGTGCTGTGCTGTGCTGTGCTGTGCTGTGCTGTGCTGTCCTGTGCTGTGCTGTGCTGTGCTGTCCTGTCCTGTGCTGTGCTGTGCTGTGCTGTGCTGTGCTGTGCTGTGCTGTGCTGTGCTGTGCTGTGCTGTGCTGTGCTGTGCTGTGCCGTGTGACGTTCTGCCCTTTTTAAACGAGCCCTGGTGGAGCGGTTCTTTCTCTTTTTTTCTTCAAATGGCACCATTCGTGTACTTCCCGGCCGCACCGTTTGCCAAGAAATGCATCTCGGAATCAGAAACGTTTTTCCCATAGTCAGGCTGCGGCACAAGGACAATAGCTTGTGATGTGTGTGTGTGTGTGGGGGGGGAGGGGGGGGGGGGGGGGGGGGGGGGGGGGGGGGGGGGGGGTGGGGGGGGGGTGATGCGGCAGCTGACAGCTTCGGGCGGGCCCAGGACAAAGTCATCTGAAAGGGCCCCCCCCCACCCAATTTATCTGCTTACCCAACGGAATTCTCTTTTCTGATTGGGTGGCTATTAATCCCTGATAACCTGTCAGGCGCCAAGCATGCAACGTGCATAGAACCTTCGCTTGGAATGCCGGCGGTATCTAAGGAAACCGTGCACATTTAATTAGAATTAAACCCAATTCTGGGCCCCCTGTATCCCTGGGCCCTGAGACAACTGGCCTCTTTGTCCCCCCGACTAGACTTCCCTGCAGGAGAGCAGGAGCTGCTGTAGGGGGTCAGAATGACATGGCAGACCCCCACAGATACACCCCACCACACGCACACACACGCACACACACACACATGCAAACACGCACACACACACACACGCACACACACACACACACACCCCCACACACCTCCACAGATACACCCCACCACACACACACACACACACACACACACACACACACACACACACACACACACACACACACACACAGTATCCACCTCCTCATATTCCAAGCATTCAGCATGCCCCCGTGTTCCACACTGTGCTCCGATGACAGCAGCGGGGCGGTGATGTGATGTGTGTGTGTGTGTGTGTGTGTGTGTGTGTGTTTGGAAGCTCTGGTGACACAGGACGGGCTGGGGCAGTAATAGGCCCGGGTACTTTTGGGTTAAAGGGCCCCGCTCATAATTATTAGCGGTGCAGAACTGACTTCCCGGTGGGCCCCGCACCCTGGTGGGCCCCTATTTTCAAAAATGTACATATATATTTTTTACATTTCTGAAAATAGGGACCCACCACGAAATGCCCGCTATGCCAGATGACCAGGGGCCCACAAGGGTGCAGGGCCCACCGGGAAATTCCCGCTATGCCAGATGACCAGGGGCCCACAAGGGTGCAGGGCCCACCGGGAAATGCCCGCTATGCCAGATGACCAGGGGCCCACAAGGGTGCAGGGCCCACCGGGAAATGCCCGCTATGCCAGATGACCAGGGGCCCACAAGGGTGCAGGGCCCACCGGGAAATGCCCGCTATGCCAGATGGCCAGGGGCCCATGAGGGTGCAGGGCCCACCGGGAAATGCCCGCTATGCCAGATGGCCAGTCCAGCCCTGCTGGTGACACAGGAAGGAGCATACCGCATCGCCCCCCCCCAAGCATACCCCAACACGCATACCCCAACACGCATACCCCCCCCCTACACGCATACCCCCCCACTCTCCACTATTATGTTTTCCACTCACTTTGCCATTAGTTGTCGTACACATGCCCGCTAACTCGCTCGATTTTTCCATGCAGCATACCATCCCCTGGCTGAAAGGACTGTGGTGGGGGGGGGAGGGGGGGGGGGGGGGGCAAGAGGGGATTAAGGGGCCAGCTGTCCCGGGCCCAGGGAGATGGGGTAAGGTGGGGGCAATAATTGGGGCCCTAATTAACATTGAATGTATTGGGTGAGGGGGCCAGTGTTGCCAGATTGGGCGGGTGCCCGCCCAATTGGGCTACTTGGGATGAGCGTCGGCGGGCAAAAACGGGAAAAATTGGCCATTTGGCGTTTTTTTAAGCCGTTTTGGGCCCATAGAAGTCATGTAATTTGTTGAATTTGGGCGGAATTTAGCGCATTTTGGCGGTTTTTGAGAACCTTTTGGGCGGGATTTGGTCAGACACATCTGGCAACACTGGAGGGGGCCCCTATCAGATAACTTTGTCCTGGGCCCAGCCGAAGCTGTCAGCGGCCCTGACTAGTGGTGTTGTTGTTGGTGGTGGTGGTGGTCATGTTGTTGGTGGTGGTGGTCATGTTGTTGTTGTTGGTGGTCATGTTGTTGGTGGTGGTGGTCATGTTGTTGTTGTTGGTGGTCATGTTGTTGGTGGTGGTGGTCATGTTGTTGTTGTTGGTGGTCATGTTGTTGGTGGTGGTGGTCATGTTGTTGGTGGTGGTGGTCATGTTGTTGTTGTTGGTGGTCATGTTGTTGGTGGTGGT
>NC_085857.1:6388506-6413506 GCF_034702125.1 Engraulis encrasicolus | reverse complement strand
ATGGTGATGGGCAGGCCTGGCCTGAGGGAGAAATAGGGCGCGGGCACTTTTGGCTTAAAGGGGCCCCTCATAATTAGCGGCGCAGAACTGACTCACCGGTGGGCCCTGTATATATACATTTACATTTCTGGAAAAAGGGGCCCACGAGGGTGTGGGGCCCACCGGGAAATGCTGGCTATGCCAGATGGCCAGTGCAGCCCTGGTGATGGGGATTTGAAGGGTGGAAGAGAAGAGCAGTGACAAGGGAGGGATACAGTAAGTAACAGAGAAGACTTACATGCTATGCTGTGCTGTATAGCCAAGAGCCTTCTGTGGTTTCACGCTGCACCTCCTCTGACAAGGACCAGCGTAACTTAAAGAGAACATAATTCCAGCACTAATTAGCCTCATGCCCCCCTCCCTCTCCACTCCTCCCCTCCCCTCTCCTCTCCTCTCCTCTCCTCTCCTCCCCTCTCCTCTCCTCTCCACTCCTTTTCCCTCCCCTCACCTCCCCTATCCTCTCCACTCCTCCCCTCTCCACTCCTCTCCTCCCCTCCCCTCTCCTATCCTCTCCTCTCCTCTCCTCCCCTCCCCTCCCCTCCCCTCCCGCTCGCACCCATGTGAAACCTTCAAGATGTTTCCTTCAGTGGGTTGAAGAAGCTCAGAGAACACGATACGGATAGACTGAGCCTGAGCCTGAGCAGCGTGTACAGTGAAGCGTGGATGGGGCTTGATTGGTAGTGGTGGTGTTGGTGATGAACATAGCCTTAGGACCAGGGCTGGACTTGGGGGGGGGGGGGGAATAGGGCCCGGGCACATTTGGCTTAAAGGGCCCCCTCATAATTAGCGGTGCAGAACTGCCGCACCGGTGGGCCCCGCACCCTCATGGGCCCCTATTTTCAGAAATGTTTTAAAAAAAAAACTTTTTTATTTCTGAAAATGGGGGCCCATGAGGGCCCACTCGGAAATGCCCGCTATGCCAGATGGTCAGTCCAGCCCTGCCTGGGATGCACAGGGCATACGGGGAGGACCGTTGATGATTTTTGGCACAGCACTCACTCTGGTAGTGGTCTGTTACCGCAAGCAACTCCGAAAGAGTCAGATATAAATAAAGCACAATTTTATTTTGCCCCTAGATCAGCCCTGATGAAGGTGGATAGGCTCAAGCTGTCAGTGGCTGATTAGTATCTCTGGCCAGGGTGACTGACAGGCCAGGGTAACTGACACGCGAGGGTGACTGACACGCGAGGGTAACTGACACGCGAGGGTAACTGACACGCCAGGGTGACTGACAGGCGCTTTTAGCTGGAGACAGGAGTACATGCAGACCAGGGCTGGATTGGCCATCTGGCATTGCGGGCATTTCCCAGGTGGGTTTTTTGTTACTTTTTTACATTTCTGAAAATAGGGCCCCACGAGGGTGCAGGGCTCACCGGGAAGTCAGTTCTGCACTGCTAATTATGGGGGGTGGGCACTTTAAGCCAAAAGTGCCCGGCCCCTATTTCTCCCCCATCAGGGGCCCCTTTAAGCCAAAAGTGCCCAGGCCCTATTTCTCCCCCATGAGGGGCCCCTTTAAGCCAAAAATGCCCGGGCCCCATTTCTCCCCCATGAGGGTACCCTTTAAGCCAAAAGTGCCCGGGCCTTATTTCTCCCCCAAAAGGGGCCCCTTTAAGCCAAAAGTGCCCGGGCCTTATTTCTCCCCCATAAGGGGCCCCTTTAAGCCAAAAGTGCCTGGGCCCTATTTCTCCCCCATGAGGGGCCCCTTTAAGCCAAAAGTGCCCGGCCCCTATTTCTCCCCCATCAGGGGCCCCTTTAAGCCAAAAGTGCCCAGGCCCTATTTCTCCCCCATGAGGGGCCCCTTTAAGCCAAAAGTGCCCGGGCCCCATTTCTCCCCCATGAGGGTACCCTTTAAGCCAAAAGTGCCTGGGCCCTATTTCTCCCCCATGAGGGGCCACTTTAATCCAAAAGTGGCCGGGCCCTATTTCTCCCCCATGAGGGGCCCCTTTAAGCCAAAAGTGCCCGGGCCCTATTTCTCCCCCATGAGGGGCCCCTTTAAGCCAAAAATGCCCGGGCCCTATTTGCCCCCATGAGGGGCCCCTTTAAGCCAAAAGTGCCCGGGCCCTATTTCTCCCCCAGTTCAGCTCTGATGGAGAGCCAGAATGCTTCAGAAACTCGGAGGCAGCTGCACTGGCCAAGATTTAAGTCCCTTTCCCTTTTCCGTCTTTCTTTTTTGTATATTTATTGGGCTTTTTTGCCTTTATCTCTATAGGACAGTGAAGCAATGACAGGGAGCGAGAGGGGAGACAGAGACAGAGAAGGATCGGCAAATGACCTGGGCCGGAATCGAACCCGTGTCGCCGGTTTCGTAACCCATTGCCCTACCGTTAGGCCACGGTAGGGCCCCTTTTTCCGTCTTTCATGGGAAGTCAGAAGCACCAAAGGAAGGTTAACCTGTTAAGACACAGCGTTCCAGAGTTGCAAGGACCAAGTGGCAGGGCATTACTAAAGGCCCTGTGTTACGTCATAGTATTTTAGTACTGTGGTAGGCCTACTTAACTTTTCAATGACTATTACAGCATGCCACTGGAGTTTGGCTTTCTATTTTTATACATCTCTAGAACTCCCGCTGCGAGTTGCAACAGATTCTGCCGTTTCTCTCATGAACAGCAGAGGGCACACTTACGAAAATGCAAGGAAAAGCCTGTAAATGGCGCTTTTGACTATGAATGGTCTGCCACATTTTAATGGTTCTCGCGCCCAAATGCGCCAAAGTGTGCAGGCGGAAGTACGTAGGATGGCGCACGAGGCTAGATCCACGGTGCTTGTTTTTTTATGTCTGGTGACAATGATAGAGAGAACCAAGATAAACAAGTCATCACATGGAAAAATAAATGGCTGGCTGAGAGAGAAGTGGATTTCTTTATGAGGGAAAAAAAGCTAATTTCAGCTTTAACAGTGTTGCCATGCATTGTTCACAGGATTACAGATCCAGATCAAAGAACATGGAACATGCCAACATCTCTGTTGACATACATGTATTTCTCGCTGTGAATGTTTACATCTTAGGGCCAGTAGAAATATGATAACATCCAATTGCTTGGGTGGTTCATTCATGCCATTCTGGTAAAGATCAGACCATATTTAATAACCAAATTCAATAAAAAAAATATCAGAAACTGTACAAATGTACATACTTAGTCCTCCCCCTGTATTAGCATGCTACACGGATCCATTGACTTTCACTAGCTTAGCGACATGCTCCCTCTTTTAACTTGTCTTAAAGCAAGACAACGGCTTACATGAAAAATAAGACACTTTACCACCTTTATAAACCCCAGCCAACGATTTTAACTGTATTAAGCCCCAAAATAGTGGCATACCCCTTTAAGTCAAACTAAACGGCCTCACTGTAATCTCAGTCGTATTTATTTTTCACAGCACAACAGGGGAAAGATTAGATTTGAGCGGTTCCACAGATCTGAAAACGCAAGTCTGCTGTCCATATGGTCCAACTGGAGCACTTCTTTTTCACATCTTTCAACCACGGGTCATGTTTTTGTTTTACTAAAAGAAGAAATCCCCTCCTCATTCCCCCTCTATACATCCAGGCATCTGTGATGTCCTCAGACCCTCTGCTGTTACTACAGTCGGTCCCCCTACAATGCACACCCTTTACCGAGGTAATGCCACGTCATCCACCTCGGTACGTACCGGGCCTAGCTGCAGTGTACCTAAACAACCGCCGGGTGGCACTTGGGAGCGCTTGCTCAATACACGTTCACTCACACGCACACACGGGCGCGCACACATACACACACACACACACTCTCTCTCTCTTTCTCTCTCTCTCTCTTGTTCATATCAGATAACCATAGCACAGAGTGGTGAAGAAGCGCAAATGTGTTGGCAACATTTATTACCATATGGGATATTTTAGACGATGTTGACGGCATATTAATATGCTCATATTCACCAGCACGCACCGATTCAGCGGATAACGACATGCCTAATTAAATTGTGTGAGAACACCTCCAGGAAGTAGGAAGAGTCATAAAAAGAATAAATAGCCTAATGAATTTTCTTTTCTTTTTTTTAATGATGATCGGATGAATTGCCATTAATGTGCAAGCTCTATGTGTAGACCTAAATTGAGTGTAGCCACAAGCCCCTATACCGATTCTCGCATCGCAAGATTTGAAACGTCTAATATTACAACTTCTAACTTGATAGGCCTATCTGGATGTAGATACTTTTTTCGTTTGGTATAAATTACGGAGGGGGCAATAGGGGGCCTAAACCTCACTGCAGTAACCTACAGCGCCGCGTTTGAGCGTTTAAGCCTTGGCTATTTATCTTACATCGCCAACAGCTGGGACGATAACCTAACCTACACTTCCGTAATCAGTGCTTAATTTGTAAATCACAAGGTACCGGAACGCAAAAAACATATGACATCACAGCGACGGTGAGTTGGACAGAGGTCCCGGAACGCACAGAAAAACTATAATTACGCAAACGAATAAAAAAAAAAAACAGATGCAATTCCCTGCATTTGAACGACATTGAGTCCCATGTCAGCTCATATCCATACGTTTGTTTCTTAATACAAGGGACGGTTGGCAATCCAATGGCTATTTTAAACAGCCATAGCATAGGCTATTAAATGCACTAATGATAACAACCAATATTTTTTGTTTGATCGCTAACTTTATGCTTAGTAGTTTCGTGCAGTGCATGGAAATTATGCTTTCCCCATGAGGTGAAAAGAAACCGAAGCGGTCTTCTATAGGCTATTGAAAGGACAGTGCATGACTGTCCAATTCCCGTATTCACACAACGTTGGCATAGGCCTATTAAACGTTAAATCCTCGCTTTGTTGGCGACTTTGTTGCATATGATTTGGCTAATCCGCATGTGCTGTTGCGATATGCCACTTCACTGTTTCAGGGCTCGCGCACTGATGGTAAGCGAGCTGCGATTTTCAGGGCTCGCGCACTGATGGTAAGCGAGCGGCGATTTTCCCGGTAGACTTGGCTTTTCACACTGACTGTCTGCTCGCGCTGCGGTCCGGTTGAAAATCCCTCCGACCAATGTTTTATTTGGAGTGTGTAGGCCCTATTTGAATGAAATATCACATTGTCTTTGCTGTTTTCGTGCTCAAATTGACTTGTAAGCAACTGTCGGGTCTTGGGAGAGAAGGAAACGCGCGGGCACACATGCTGAGCGCTCGCCAGCCGAGGAAGATCTCATCCTCTCACCCAGGCTGTCTTTTTCGCTAGGCTACATGACTGATCAATGCACCAAACGCAGCCCAGGTACCAATATGTCGAATAATTAACTTACATGCCCGTGCGTCGCGATGATAAAATATGTCGATAGTTTTTTTTTTCAGTCGGTGCGCGTTGCCTTCAGCTCTACCATATTGTAACGGTGCAGCCGACTGTAGGCAACAGGCATATTTAGCCGCCCATTGAAAGGCGCGTACTCAGTCATTTTTGTGCTCATCTTATTGTGGTAGCCTGAATGTGACTGTCGTGCCGAAAAGCGAGTCCCTGCCAGAACAAGAGTGCCTCATTGAAACCAATGTCATTTTTTGAGAGAAAAATATACTCATTTTTGCAGAATGAATTACATAATATATGAACTAAAATATGCTTATGAAATATTACTCGTCCTCCACTTAATATGAGCTATTTGACTGAAACCGCAACATTTGTTATGACAATTAGACTATTCGATTCCTTTATGGAAATAATAGCCTACTGTAATTGTAACCATGCAGCTCTTTGTAGCCTAATTCTTCCAGAAGGAATGCAGATGCTTTCCATCCATGCACTCTCCGTGCAGGGGTGGTGGAAAGACACCAAACGTGCCATCACCATCCCCCCGGACCCACGAAACCCACTGCGCTCCGAAGTTGAATTCCTTTTACTACTTTATTGCTATGTGTGCATAAAGCGCATGTTCGATTTGCTGTAATAGGCTACGACCAGTAGCCTCGACGTGTCTGTCTTTTCTTTTCCTTCTTTCAATATTTAGTAGGCTAACATATGTTTAAGCCTAAAAATATAATAAATAAATAGAAATAATTTGGTATCCATGTCTGGTTAGCGTCTGGGCATGTGTGGTCTTTACCTGGTTCTCCGCACCATCAACATGACAATGTTGAACAATGTTGAACAAAAAAACGGATGCACACACGTCATACTGTTTTATTACCTCATATTGTTTTTATTGTATTGATTTTTAATTCTGTATATAGACAAATAAACGTAGGCTAAACTTGACATTTCAGTAAGAGTGTACATTTATTTTACAAGTATACAGAGTTTTAGTAGACAATGCCTACACAGCAGCCTTTACAAGTTGCCTAATGTAGGCTACACTGCAGATAAAGACAGCAGAAAACATCCTTTCTGCCCGGCTTAACCAGAATTGCGTTCCGTCCCTTTCGCTGTGTCTCCTGCGACTCGGCCTGTTGTTTGTGCAGTAGTGCGCTGTTTCCCTTCACCTACCAGTGGGCTCACCACCTAGATCGATGATTTGGTCGATGACTGTAGGCCTATCCAGGTGACTGGACACTTAAAAGACTTTGTAAGGATTTATTTTTAGGCATAGCCTACTTAGATTTTTTTGAATGCCGCCTTTGTCCTGAGTGAATTCTGAATCAAGACCAGACTGCGTTGCTGCCACCCTTGTTGAGTCACTAGCCAACTGCACTTTTTGCACCATGGGATTTACAGTATGGACACGGGAGTAAGGACATTGAAGTAGGCTAGGCTAGGCCTACACCTGGACACTTAAAAGACTTTGTAAGGATTTATTTTTAGGCATAGTTTGATTTTTTGAACGCCTTTTTATTGATCTATGTTTTTATTGCTATTTGTAACATCACAACAAATAAACATTCAAACTTTTGAAACAATATCCATACTCTTGCTTGCATCTCTCGTGTGTGTGTGTGTGTGTGTGTGTGTGTGTGTGTGTGTGTGTGTGTGTGTGTGTGTGTGCGCGCGCTCGTGAAAAAAAACCTCTTGGCCGCAAACTGTTAAACTCACACGGCTTGGAGGGGCGCTTACATAAATTTCAACTGACTACAGTCTTCAACTGTGTGACGCTATGAATGTTTGTCTGTGGGGGAGGGGTGATTAAACCCCTACACGCACACAAAAGAGCTCGTGGTGTGACAGGTTATCCAGCCTCCGAAGAAGGAGTCATAGTTCACAAGTGTTCACAAGCACTAATAATAATAATAATACTAATAATAATAATAATAATAAAAAAACCCGTCTTTTTATTTTATTTAATTTTAGGTAGGCCTATGCAAACTGGATTGGGAGATGGTGAATGAAAGACAGAAAAAGTCGAGTTTAAATTCACATGGTGGTCTTGTTTAGGGCTCACACTTGTGTTATTATCAAATGCCCTATCAAATGCCCAATGCTAAATAAAACATGCAATTTGCTGACTGTATTTCTACTACTACTATGGGGGATGGACAAGCACGGAAGCACAAACACAGGCAGACGCTTGGAGGGGCGCTTACATAGATGTCAACTAACTACAGTCTTCAACTGTGTGACGGAGTGAATGTTTGTCTGTGGGGGAGGGGGTGATTAAACCCCCACACGCACACAAAAGAGCATTCTCTCTCTCCAAAAACACAAGAGGAAGTATTCGCATTGGACGCACTTGTTTAGTCCCTCACAATGTGTAGGGCCTATGCTTGGTTGCCATATTAAAATCAGGTTTTAAGAAGAGCACACACAATCGAATCGAAAGTAGCATAGCCAAATATTTTAATTAAATTCGGGCGGTTGGTTGAATCATTCAAATAGCCTAATTAAAAATAGCCTATATAGTAGCCTATATAGGCTTACCACCAACAAAAATTATGAAATAATGAAAACAAATTATACTCTGTAGCCGCCTTAACAATAGAAGTAATTAGGCCTATTAATGAATTCGTTTGCCAAAAAAAATAGGCCTAAGCAAAAAAAAAAAAGAATTTCACACTTATCTTAACATGTATCATACTGTCACAGGTGGGGGTGCGCGTTTGACAGCGGCACCCCCACTTAATACCAACTACCCCGAGGAGCATTGTACACATCAGGAAACACCAAGACAACAAAGTCATTTAAATCAAGTATTTATTTTCTATTTGGAGACATAGTTCTGTATGCATGTGTGTGTGTGTGTGTGTGTGTGTGTGTGCGCGTGTGTGTGGATGTGTAACCAGTTCTCTGTCCGCGGGGTCCTTAATGGTCCAATGTCTCTGATCAGCACCTCAAACCTCTCACTCGGTCCGTGCGCATCGTAGCCTCCGACAGGTTGGGCGGGGCCACCTGGCTCGTCTGGGCACGCGGAGGCGGATCAGCTGGTGGAGATAGGAGAAGGGTAAACAGGCTTCCAGTCTCTGAATTCGTATGAATAACGCACAGGGGGATGCTAACTCCCATCACCAATTGTGAATAAAATAGGCCTACACAGCACGAGTAACTAAGCTACTTATTTAAAGGAGCACACGTGAGCAGCACAGCAACCAACACAGCACACATAAAACGATGGTGTAGGGGTGGCCATCCTCGCTGCGCAAAAAGTCTTTTCCGATCGTGCATTCGCTGGGTCCGGGAGTGAGAGAGTGAGTGAGTGACAGACAGAGCGGGCCAGGGGCAGCGCACACAGCGGGGAGGAGACTTCAAGGTGAAGGCTATGGTGACCAGGCGTCCTCCACCACCAGCTTTCCAACGCAACCTCTTCGTGACTCTGGCCGCAAACCTCGTTCAGGCAATATGCCGTCCGCGCCATTCGTAGTCGTCTGTTGCTTGTGTCGTTCAAAGGACCGAACGCGTGCCCCATCATCTCCTGACCCCAAACATTTGCAATCAGTGAGAATAACAGTTAGTCCAAGTTTGTCACCCCGTCACAATACGACTGCTGTGTTTTTAAAAAAGAAAAGGCAGTGCACAGCCTTTTGTGACACGTCGTGGTGTGACAGGTTATCCAGCCTCCAAAGAAGCAGTCATAAGTGTTCACAATCCGTTCCTGGCATGAATGCAGAATAATAAAAACAAAACACCGTCGACTGGCGGTCTTGTTTAGGGCTCACGCGTGTGTTATTATCAAATGCCCAATGTTACGTGTAACACAATGTCGTCGCCAAATTTAAAAGTCGATCTCTCTCATGCTGGCGTTACGGGACACACTTAATTACAATGGTGTTCCTGTCTGATTGAGTCGGTTTTAATTGTCTTTACCGGTTCAAATTGTAGTAGGTATGCAAACTCTGTATCCTGAGGATACCCGTTCCTGGCTTGAATAGTGCTGAAATAAGTTAGGGACGGATTGGGAGACGGTGAATGCAAGACAGAAAAAAGTCGAGTTTAAATTCACATTGTGGTCTTGTTTAGGGCTCACACTTGTGTTATTATCAAATGCCCTATCAAATGCCCAATGCTAAATAAAACATGCAATTTGCTGACTGTATTTCTACTACTACTAAAACTGGGGGACGGGCAAGGACGGAAGCACAAACAGACCACAGACACAGGCAGACGCTGCTCTGCAAAAGCGGTGCTATACTGCCCCCCGCATTCCGAATGGCCACAGGGTGTAATGATCACGGTACGCTGCCGCGGCCCGGCACGGTAATGAGCAGATTGAAGTTACACCATCTGTATATTACCATTTATTAAGTGAATCCGAGCTTTGCTCTAATGCTGAATGGCAGCCGAACACTTAGTCAAAAACTTCACTGGCCCTTTTGACAAAAAAAAAGAGAGAAAATTCAGTGCAGCCATATTGAACTCATCTATTCCATTGTGTCTATTGGCACTGTCACTTTTGCTGAGGCATCGTTGGGTTTTAACATGCACTGCTGCTTTTATCCAGTTGACAAGTGGGGGCCTCGGATCCCCATCGATTTAGTGTCTCTGTTGAGTAAAAATGTCCCAACAAATTGCAACAAAAGAAAAAAAAAATATCCATACAAGAGTTCAGTCTTCTACAAGAGATAAAGACTAATTGCTTGTGTGTATGTGTTACTGTATGCGTGCTACCGTATGCGTGAAAAGTGTGTGTACGCGTGTGTACGTGCGCGCGCGCGTGTGTGTGTGTGTGTGTGTGTGAGTGAGTGAGTGAGTGAGTGAGTAAGGGAGGCTAAAAAAAGACAAACGGTAGATGATATAAAGTTGTTTAGACTGGCCATAATTATAGTAGTTTGTAAACACTGGGATGGCAGAACACAGGCCAGAGTCATAAACGTACAGTATATGCTGAGCCAATTATGGTCAGGGGAAAACCTCTGGTGGAGATGGTAAGTTAGCTAAAGAAAAACAAAGAGGTTAATTCAAGGCTGCTTCCAAAAGGACTAAGTAGGCCACACAGGTCTGTGATGTTCTTCTGCACACTGCTGCGTGTGAACATGCCCAGTGGAAGTGACTCTCTCTGACGTCTGATCAAATGTCACATTACATAAAGAACCAGAGGACGCGTTGAAGAGTAAGGTATGTATGTATGTATGTATGTATGTGTGATTGTTGTCCTTTGGGGTGAAAGACATGGAAATAGAAGCACCAGATGCTGTGCATTGTAAACAGTAGCCAACTCATATTATGGCAAGCTAATGCCATGCTCAGCCGTCACTTCCAGCGAGGGCACAGTGCATAGTGCTCAAAATTTTCCATGACACTATGCACTAAAGACCTCAGTGCACTGTGTGCACTGTACACTGACTGTCAGTGCACTGACAAAAGTGCGTCATTTGAGACATAGCCTATGTCTTCGACAGACAACTTCCACAGTCTACGGGCAGCATCTACTGTAAATGTTTAATTCGTTTCTGAATTGAATCAAGTTTTCTCAAGTGTTTCCCATTATTGGCAAATTGCAAATTCCTTACACCTACTATTAACCTAACAAACAAAACAAAATAAAATAACATACCATTTCCACAAAAAAAATGTCAAGTCAAGAGAGAAAAATCACAATGACGCAAAACAATTTAATAGGTTAAAAAAAAAAAACATTCCCTCAGCCAATAAATATATGAAGGCCATGTCGATGCAGAGGGCCATTGTCTGTTCATCTAAAAACGTTTTGGCAGAAGCAGTACGAACGGCACTGGACCCCGTTTCTTGACAGTGTCGCTGCTAAACAGTTAGCAACTTAGTAAGTTGCCAATGGAAAAATGCATTGCAACTAAATAAGTTGCTAACTTACTTAGCAACGACACTGTTGAGAAACACACCCCTGGTAGTTTTTATCCTTCCCAGCCCATCTATTGTCCGATAACAGCACGCAATACCTCAATAACGATATTTAGAAATATAGGCGAATGCTTTTCTTGTCACTAATTTGTCGGTCTGTGTGGGGGGCGCAGCTTTGGACATGGCGGGCTTCTTGCGCATTTTCTTGTTAGTCAGCGAGTGATTGGACTACACAGAAAAGTGTTACTTGTTAGCGATAACTAATTCATTTTGGTGATACACATATCGCCACATCGATACATTTTCGTTATATTGTGCAGCCCTACTTCCCAGCCCATCTATTGTCCTTGGCCCCAGTACTGCTGCTGCTGCTCCTGCTTTAAGTCCACAGCACCTGCCACAAAAGGACTTTAATGGGGCCTTAGGACAGAACTCAGGGAGCAGTCATGAGGTGTGTGTGTGTGTGTGTGTGTGTGTGTGTGTGTGTGTGTGTGTGTGTGTGTGTGTGTGTGTGTGTGTGTGTGTGTGTGTGTGTGTGTGTGTGTGTGTGTGTGTGTGTATGTGTCTTTACATACTGTATCTGCACGGAGAGGAGAGGATTTATGAGCCATTTCCCACACACTGACAAAACACTCACAGCTCCACAACCCTGCAGGTTAACAGCTCGCTACACTGTATGCAATATGACTTCATAGTTTTTCAGACTGCCACACATCTGCACAATGCACAATGAAAACACCTTATCCGTCCCTGTTACTTGCACAAAACCCAGACGCCACATCACTGAAATGAAAACATATGACGGATTTCATGAGTCGGCGGGTGGGATGGAGTACTTAATGTGTTAGAGAGACCACACAATGACAAAGAGCACTCTTACAATATTTCTTGTGGGAGAGTGGGAGAAGGGGTAGCCTGGTCCTGACCATCCCATAATACTACCATTTCCATTTCGTATTCATGGTCTGGACTTTGTTTGATCTGACGCGATTGCAGGAAGCAGGAAGGGCATTTTCGGAAAAATCAGGATTTAACTTATATGTTGTTGAACAAACATGTCTGACGTCTATCTATGGCGATGTAGGACCGTTTAGCAGACATGTCTGACAGAACATCCTACCGTAGGATAAAATTACAATGTAGGACCGTTTGCCAGAACACCGGCGCAAATCCTACCGGTCAGCATCGCTCCACAGAAGACAGGTACCAGACGTAGTGCGGAGCCAAGTGTCTTGGCGGAAGTACGTAGGATGACGCGCGAGGCTAGGAGAGGGGGCGGAAGGACGAGAACAAAAGGGCTAGGGCATGAGAGAAGGAGAGAAAGTCCAAGTGTGCACACATGTAGGGATGGCTTTGTGTGTGAGCGAAATTCAGAAAGAGCGAGACAACACATGCGACAGAGCTCAAAACCGTTTATCGCGTATCCTGCGTCTTTCCGTATTTCCTGTGAAGATGCACAAGTCATCTGGGAACGATGGATAATTGTTTTCACACCCTTGTTATGAATTGGCTGTTACCAGCAATGGCAATGGCCAAGTGGTAATGTATTACTAAAGGCCCTGTGCACTGTCATAGTGGTGTAGTAGGGTGAAGTTTTTTTCACTGACTATTACAGCGGCCCCCTGTGTTACGGCGTGCATTGCTTTCAAGTTAAGCACTTTAGGATGTCCCAGAGTGTGCGGTCCATGTCAATTGCTCCACCAGACCTCATATATGGACCTGCAGCAACACATGACATACTGTATTTTTAATGCGTGTAGTGGAAAGCGCGCACATCCAGCAAAAAAGCATCAGCAGGTGCCAAATCCAAAAACTGTCACATGTAGGAGCGGGAAAGGATCTGCACACTGCTTGCAGGGCCCGCCTTCGCCTGAAGAAGATCTATGATCGAAACGTTGCTCCAAATAAATTAAGTCTTTTGCAAGCAGTGTGCAGATCCTTTCCCGCTCCTACATATTTATTTTTAATGCCATCTCTGAGGGTGAAAAGAGTTACCTGGTAGGATTGTCAAAGTTTGACAGGAAAGGAGAGAGAGAGAGAGAGAGAGAGAGAGAGAGAGAGAGAGAGAGAGAGAGAGAGACAGACAGACAGACAGACAGACAGACAGAGACAGAGAGAAAGAAAGAGAGAGAGAGAGAGAGAGAGAGAGAGAGAGAGAGAGAGAGAGAGAGACAGACAGACAGACAGACAGACAGACAGACAGACAGAGACAGAGAGAAAGAAAGAGAGAGAGGAGAGAGATGCCAGATTAAACAGAAATAATACAAGGCAGTAGAAAGCGAGGTGTGAAAAAATACCAGGGCCAGTTTCTGCCGTTGGGTCTTCCAAAAACAAGAAGCAAATACGCGTATGATGCCTCCACTTGACTACAGGCAAGCTCCTCATAGTGACCAAGAGAATGGAAAGAGAGCGAGAGAGAGAAAGAGAGACAGACAGAGAGAGAGAGAGAGAGAGAGAGAGAGAGAGAGAGAGCGGGAGGGAGGGATGACAAAGCAGGATAGTGTAAAATTTTACATCCTGTGGTCTCTCTCTTTTCCCTAATAAATAATAAACATTTAGGCCAACAATAATTTCGAAATGTTTCAACCCCGATGCAAATTCTTACTTGTTTGATGCAATATCAACAGCGAAATCAGAATACAGAACAGCAACAACATGACAAAGAGCGAAACACACGGGGTGCGTTCCAATATGCGACCTTGCGTCCTCCACTTGTGCTTGTGGCCTCGTAGGAAGTAATTTGTCGCGATGACATCACTGACAGCAGCATTGTATTTCAATATATGGCAAAAGCTCAATTGTAAAGTCATTTTCTCATTTTCAAACAGTGAGGCCACAACGTGAGGCCACAAGCCCAAGTGGAGGACGCAAGGTCGCATATTGGAATGCACCCCATGGAGAGACCAGCAAAAGAAGAAGAAATGCCCATATTTGGTCAAACCCAAATGTTCTCAGCTGAGTTGCAGATGTTCAGATGGTGTTCAACCATATGCAAAAGAGTTTAAATCATAATTGGCACCCATTATTAAAAAAACAAAAAAACCCTCATCCCACCCGGACCCGTGTTGCATGGGATGAGTTTCCCTGAACAGATTCAGCTGTGTTGACATCAGTGTTATTATCAAATGAAAAAGGCATCTCGGATTCAGAGGTTTTTTAATGATGAAGTAGAGATGACTTGGGGGATCATTACTCATATCTGAATGACTAATTTAATGGCTTTTCGGTGAAAATGATGCCTTGTTTGTTATGCCACATACTTTTATTCTGACATACTTGCACTGTTAGGCATGATACTGTTTATAACTGTTCTTAAATATATTTTAGTGTAAATACATTACAATGTTTTCCTTGTAAACTTGGACCATAGATTGAGAGAGATCACAGACTGAAGTGAAGTGAAAAAAAAGTGAACAAGAAAACGTAGAAAGAACACACAAAAAACGTCATCACACAAGCACAAGCAGCTTTTTCAAATTAAGAGCCTGCAGTGCTCCAGCCAAAAGCCACAAATTACCCCCCTCTAGCAGCGGAGAATTAGGAACAATTTTGTGTTTGCTATAAAAAAGCAAGAGGGAGAAACGAGGAGAGAAAAAGTATAGCCTGCTCCGAGGACCACCAAAGCAGCGCGGGGATAAACAGCACATTGAGGCGCAGTATGGGTGGTGCGAGGGGCCGCCGCACCGCACGCCGCGTAGCGTAGTGTAGCCTGGCTGGGAAAACACACACACACACACACGCTGACTTGAGAGGGATAGAGTGGCGGACGAACAGCGGAGCCAGAGTGAAGAGAGAGAGAGAGAGGCTGAGAATCAGAGAGAGAGAGAGAGAGAGAGAGAGAGAGAGAGAGAGAGAGAGAGAGAGAGAGAGAGAGAGAGAGAGAGAGAGAGAGATAGAAGCTGAGAGTCAGAGAAAGAAAGAAAGAAAGAAAGAAAGAAAGAAAGAAAGAAAGAAAGAAAGAAAGAAAGAAAGAAAGAAAGAAAGAAAGAAAGAAAGAAAGAAAGAAAGAGAGAGAGAGAGAGAGACAGGGGGATGGAACAATGGAATGAAGAACAAGAGATTAAGAGTAAAGCCCTTACGAAAGAAAGGAAACATGGTCAGACAGACGACAAGGAGAGAAAGAGATGGAAAGAAGAGAAAAAGGAAAGGAAAGAAGATGCATAAAACAAACAGACAGTAAAAGGGAGCTAAAGAAGGATGAAGAGGAGAAGGCAGAAAGGACTGAGGCGGACATGACCCGTACAGAAATAAAACAACTGAACTCAGTGACTGACCGCACACACTCAAACAAAAACATTCAGTAGTAGACAATAGGACAGAGGAAACAAACAATAAAAACATCCACGTACACGTAACTGCAAAACAACACATGCAACAAACACACATGAAAAAAAGAAGAGAAGAGGGGAAAAAAAGACGACGACATCACCAGGGCCGTTGCTAAGATTTTGGAGGCCCTAAGCATAACTAGTCAGGAGCCCCCCCTCATAATTACAGAATAATAATAATACATTTTTAGTCACTCAATTTAGGGGGCCCCAATTGTGGGGGCAAAGTGGTTGAGGCCCTCAGCCCCTGCTTACTCCGCTCATGCCTAGCGGCGCCCCTGAGGCCCACACTTATAAATCTGCGCTGCCTTTGGCTCAGCCTGCGGTCTATCCAGGCCTATCGTCACTTTCTGGTTACTGGAGGTAGTGTTCACCACATAAGCCCTCACATACAGGGATGGACTGGGGGAGAAATAGGGCCCGGGCCCTTTTGGCTTAAAGGGATGCCCCCTCATGGGGGAGAAATTGGGCCCGGGCACTTTTGGCTTAAAGGGGCACCTCATGATTAACGGTGCTGAACTGACTCACCGATGGGCCCTGCACTCATGGGTCCCTATTTAAAAAAAACAAAAAAAACCCATTTCTAACGATAGGGGCCCATGAGGGTGCGGGGCCCACCGGGAGATGCCCGGTATGCCAGATGGCCAGTCCAGGCCTGCTTACATACACATCCACAGCACCAGCGGTGGGCGCACACTACTGCCAGCCAGCCAGCCCGAGAGACAGCAGGCCTCGAGTGGAGCACGGCAACCTCACCGCCAGCTAGCTAGCTACCCCATATGTTTGGAGAGGTTGGGTTTCCATCTTTTTAAAGCCCCGGGCCTATTAATTTCCTTATTGGTTGTTTGCACTGGCATGTTATTAGAAATGTAAACTGACGCATGAGGGTAGCAATGATGATTACACACACGCACGGCACGCAAGCAAGCAAGCAAGCACGCACGCACGCACGCACGCACACACACACACACACACCTTAAGATCTTTGAAGGGCCCTCCTATTGACTGCCATTCATATTAACCATAACAATAGCTAAATAATGCTAAACTGGGCTCAGACCAAAACAATCCCTAACCTTAACCTGCCAGTGAGGAAATGTTTTTACACTCTTACTTTTAACAGTTACAACAAAACTACCTCAGCAAAACGGGTCAAAACATGTGGGGTCCAGGATTTGGGCCCCACATGGAGCGAAGGCCTCAACTTGTTGGTGTGCTCCAATGGCAGAGGCCTCACAAAAGTAGATTGGTGCAGTACACAACACACACACACACACACACACACACACACACACACACACACACACACACACACACACACACACACACACACACACACACACACACACACACACACACAGCGGGGGAGAGAGAGTGCCATGATTCCAATCTATCGTCATGGCAAATTCAATTGCGCTGATACATCTAGGCAGGGCCGCTGACAGCTTTGGCTGGGCCCAGGACAAGTCATCTGAAAGGGCCCCCCCACCTCAAACATACAATATAACAAGGGCCCAATTCTGGGCCCCATCCTCTCCCTGGGCCCGGGGCAACATACCTGGTTGTCCTCCCCTGTCAGCTACCCTGCATCTAGGCAAGATTTTCAAAAGTCTTGGGAGCAGTGCAGGAGCGGAGCGGCGGCGCTCTTAAGAGCTGCATGAGCAACCAGGGCTGGACTGGGGAGAAATAGGGCCCGGGCACTTTTGGCTTAAAGGGGCCCCTCATGGGGGAGAAATAGGGCCCGGGCACTTTTGGCTTAAAGGGGCCCCTCATGGGGGAGAAATAGGGCCCGGGCACTTTTGGCTTAAAGGGGCCCCTCATGGGGGAGAAATAGGGCCCGGGCACTTTTGGCTTAAAGGGGCCCCTCATGGGGGAGAAATAGGGCCCGGGCACTTTTGGCTTAAAGGGGCCCCTCATGGGGGAGAAATAGGGCCCGGGCACTTTTGGCTTAAAGGGGCCCCTCATGGGGGAGAAATAGGGCCCGGGCACTTTTGGCTTAAAGGGGCCCCTCATGGGGGAGAAATAGGGCCCGGGCACTTTTGGCTTAAAGGGGCCCCTCATGGGGGAGAAATAGGGCCCGGCACTTTTGGCTTAAAGGGGCCCCTCATGGGGGAGAAATAGGGCCCGGGCACTTTTGGCTTAAAGGGGCCCCTCATGGGGGAGAAATAGGGCCCGGGCACTTTTGGCTTAAAGGGGCCCCTCATGGGGGGGAAATAGGGCCCGGGCACTTTTGGCTTAAAGGGCCCCCTCATGGGGTAGAAATAGGGCCCGGGCACTTTTGGCTTAAAGGGGCCCCTCATGGGGGAGAAATAGGGCCCGGGCACTTTTGGCTTAAAGGGGCCCGTCATAATTAGCGGTGCAGAACTGATTCTCCGGTGGGCCCCGCACCCTTATGGGCCCCTATTTTCAGAAATGTAAAATATTTTTTTTACATTTCTGAAAATAGGGGCCCACAAGGGTGCGTGGCCCACCGGGAAATGCCTGGTATGCCAGATGGCCAGTCCAGCCCTGTGCATGAGTAACTGAGGACGCTAATTACTATGAAATCCAATGCTCTCGCTCACCAGGGGAGCCATTACTTATTCTAATAATACAGCAGAGCTGGCGACTGAGCGGTGGTCAGATACGGACCCGACCCGCCGCGCCGCCGACATCAAACAGCCCTGAGCGGCGAGCGCCCTGCCAGGCCCGTAACCAGACATTTTCAAATACTGAGGTCAAATACTGGGGCCAAATACTGCATGCTGTACTGCATACTGTACATTTAGAACGCTTCAAACACTTCAGTCAAACTCTTAAAAGTTTGTTATCATTAATCATTGCCTTGAGGATAAATGGGTGTCGCGTTTACAGACTGAATTTATCATTGTTGATCATATATCATCATAGATACATTTTACATTACTGAAAAAAAAATACAGAGGATATGACCTCTGTGTCCTCAATGGTAGTTAGGGCCATGTGCCCTGCATGGCAAGCCAAGCGCCAGCCCAGGCAGCGTTTTAGAAAAACGCGGCCCTGCTCTTAGCAGCTAGCCAAGGAGCAACTGGAGCCCTCCGACTGTCGCTTCCATGCCTCCATGCCTGTTCAGAGGAAATAAGGCTCTTGAGGAGCTGGCTGTGTGCGGTGTGAGAGGAGGCAGCCAGAAGGCAGCTAGCTCGGCTGAAAACAAGATCAAGACCAAGACGGAGAGGATGACAATTCCAGCCCACCAGCATTTGGGATCAGTCTCTCTGGTCTGGTCCTGTGTGTGTGTGTGTGTGTGTGTGTGTGTGTGTGTGTGTGTGTGTGTGTGTGTGTGTGTGTGTGTGTGTGTGTGTGTGTGTGTGTGTGTGTGTGTGTGTGTGTGGTCCTTTTTCTCTCTGCATGTAATACACCATAGCGTCAGAGCTGTCATGGCCAATTGGGGCTTTGTGTCTGTACGTACCTACACTACACAGAACCAGGTGGCACTAGAACAGGGGGCGTAAGGAGGCTGAAGTGGAGGCTGTCTACTGGTGTGGTCCATGTCCAGGTCACAGGAGAAACTGGTTCGCACGCACGCACACGCACGCACACACACACACACGGGAAACTGGTCCAGGTTCAGGGTATGGACACTTGCATTTTAATAAAAGTGAAACCCACTTGACCCCATGGTTTTAGTTTTACTTTTCATCCTTCTGGCTTCATCAGACTTCCCCGTAAGAAGCTCCAAATGCCTCTTTTATTCTCATCCAGTAAGTCAACAGCTGATGGCTTGGGAAAACAGACTCACTCATTGGCAAATTAGTGACAATTAGGTGTGTCAAAGCGCAAGAATATTTACAAGTACATCAACTACATACAGGTTGAAATCACATCAGTTCATTTGCACATGCTTAAGACAATCATGTACATTAAATAGCAAGTGCTCAGAGAAAGCATCCAAGCTCAACATTGAGTCCATGTGCCTCCATTCTCTGACCAACTCACTCAGTAGGGAGGCAAAGAAACAAAACAAAAATTCTCTCCTCATCTACCGCCAACTAAATGCCCTCTCGTCACCTGGCTGTACACTCAGTTCAGGACATTTGAAAAACGTTTACTGCAACATCAAACGTAGTGAGTCTAGCGGAGGAGGAGACATGATGGAGAGGAGAGTTCCTCTGTCATTACTGACCACAACACAGGGAGAGGTCACCGCAAGCCAGTCTGGACTGGAGATGGTCTGGACATCTCCTCTGGCAGAGAGAAAGCAGCCAGATTTAAAAAGGCTGTCTCTCGTTTCTCTGACGACTTTATACGTGCTCCTAAAAAACCTAAACATAGACACAGGAAAACGCTAGCAAATGTGTTTGTTTTCTAACCCCAACCCTAACCTCCCCATCCTCCCCACCTCTCTGTCTCTCTCTCTCTCAAGCGTGTTTTCTAACCTCAACCCTAACCTCCCCATCCTCCCCACCTCTCTGTCTCTCTCTCAAGCGTGCTCTTTTGTTTGCCATCTATTATTGTCCGTGCGATAATTACAAACACATGATTGGGGCTTTACACCTCAGGGTGCCATGATGACAGACAGGAAAAGAGAGAGATCGGAGAGTGCAACAAGTTTGTTTACAGAAATGAAAAAGAGAGGAAGGGAGGGAGCATCTCAAGTGATCTCGAAACATTTGGAGATGTGTCTATATTAGTTTCACTGGCAATGAACGTGTTTTTATTTCTTTCTCTGCTTCCTGTCTATGTATTCTCTGTGTGCATTCCAATATGCAGACTTCTGTCCTTCCTTGCTCACTTGCCTGCTTGTGACCTCATGATGACGTCACTGACGACAGAAAATGTATTCAATATCTTGCAAAAGCACAATTCTAATATAATTTCCTTATTTGCAATCGAGATGGTGAATGAACAAAACTTGTTGTGGCTAGGCTGACAGCCGGGAAACTTAATTGTTTTCTCCACGGAGGCAGGGCATCAGCAACATGGGAGGCCACAAGCACAAGTGGAGGACGAAGTCTGCATATTGGAATGCACCCTCTATCATCTGCCTCTGTTGTCCGCTTACGTGCTCTTATCCCTGAAGTCCACACACGCCCCTGTTATTTCTTACCCCCTCGTTTTTCCTCTTCTCCAAGTATTCTAGTCATTCCACATGCGTCCCTCTAGTCCTAATGCTCAACACATTGCTGAGGTGTGAGCTCACTCACTGGCCTTCTGGGTGGCTTAACTTTGCTGCTATATGTCACTATCCCTCTGCTTATGGGTGTGTGTGTGTGTGTGTGTGTGTGTGTGTGTGTGTGTGTGTGTGTGTGTGTGTGTGTGTGTGTGTGTGTGTGTGTGTGTGTGTGTGTGTGTGGCTTCGCTGCTATGTCACTATCCCTCTGCTTATGGGTGTGTGTGTGTGTGTGTGTGTGTGTGTGTGGCTTCGCTGCTATATGTCACTATCCCTCTGCTTATGGGGGTGGTGGTTGTGTGTGTGTGTGTGTGTGTGTGTGTGTGTGTGTGTGTGTGTGTGTGTGTGTGTGTGTGTGTGTGTGTGTGTGTATGTATGTATGTGTGTGTGTGTGTGTGTGTGTGTGTGTCTGTCTGTGTGTGGCTTTGCTGCTATATGCCACTAGGCCTATCCTTCTTCTTATGGGGGTGGTTGGGCGGGTGTTTCTCTCTCTCTCCCAATATACACGCACACTAAAACATGTTCTGCCGTATCACACGCACATAAACGTGTGCTGCCAGAGACCTCTTGAACTTCTCTGAACTGAGAGTACGTGCCTTTAAAGGTGTACTGTTTAATATTTTAGTCGTTTATTTCCAGGATTAACGCTGCCCATTTACAAATGACACATTTTTCATGAATACTCACCACCACCATCAAATTTTAAGTATTCATTATGACCGGGAAAATTGCATTTTTCATACATGAAAAGGGGGATCTTCTCCATCGTCTGCTATTTACAATTTCCAGAAATAGACATTTTTAGCAGCAAAACTTTGGTCATACTAGTAAATATTAGTTCATTACCTAGTACATATTTATGAAAAGATCTAATTTGGCGGTAGACAGCACATCCTCAATGAACAGAATAGTTGCGATGCTCTGGCCACCATCCCACAAGGTGCATCTTTAAAGAGGAAGATGGGGTGAGAAGCAGCAAGATGATAGAGGAGGGGACAGAGGGGGGGGGGGGGAGGGGGGGGGGGGGGTTGAACTGAAAGGTGGGTCATATTTGAATAAGATTAAAGTGATACTGTCCCATTTTTGGAAATAAGCTTAATTTACACCTCCCCTTGAGTTAAATAATAGGGTTTTACCGTTCTCCTGTACTAAAATAAGCTTATTATATTATTAAAATGGGACTGTATCACTTTAAGTATGATCATCTTGCCAGAGAGCACTTCGCCAGGAAAAGCAACAGCAGCTTAACGCAATGACGACCAATGGCTCCTCGCTCTTTTGCTATGCTCTGCCTTCAAGATTCCAAAATTCCAAGATTCAAAAACTTTATTGCCTAATATGTTGCCATAGTAGAAATTTGTCTTTGATTGAAGGCGTGTGAGTGTGAGTGTTTGTGTGTGTGCGACGTGTGTGTGAGCACTTCAGCACCACACACCAAGACAACTCCTGTGGGTCACTGCTGTGCTACAGTACTGTACACTCCAATGCTACATGCCGTGTTTCGCCTCATGCTCCACATGCTCACACCAGAGATTCTTTAAGTATATAGAGATATGCCAATGTAATAGGTTGCTATGGGCACCTAACATAACCAGGTTCCGGTCTGCCTAAAGGGGCGTGTCATAATACTCCTAGCATTGAATAGAACAGTCCTTAGTTCTGCCTAGGTCTGCCTAAAGGGGGATTTCTCCCCACTCCCCCTTGCAATAATAGTCTCTCTCTCTACTCTCTCTGCTAGTACTGTTGAGAGTGGAACTGTAGCTCAGACAAGCGGAGCTCTTGGAGGAGGGAGAGGGAGAGAGAGAGAGAGAGAGAGAGAGAGAGAGAGAGAGAGAGAGAGAGAGAGAGAGAGAGAGAGAGAGAGAGAGAGAGAGAGAGAGAGAGAGAGAGAGAGAGAGAGAGAGAAACACTGCATTCATGACAGTTACGAGATGGATTTACATGCTCTGCAGCCATTTACGGTGACGATAGACAAGACGCCGAAGCCTTTCAGCGTTGTCCCCACCAACCCCTCGACTGGAAATGTTCAGGCTTTGGGGGGGGGGGGGAGTTGGTGCAAGCGGTGTTGGAACATACATATAGAGAGCCTTTGAGGGCTTTCCACATTCAGAGTTTAGGCGTGAGAATGGGAGGAGAGGGTTTGTATGAGTAGGAGTTTGAGGAGAGGGGTCTGTCAACAACCCACCTGTCTCACCGGCAGTGGTGTAGTCTACGTAGAATGCGGGTATACGGAGTATACCCACTTCTAAATTTCAGGGATTTCAGTATACCCACTTAAAATTGATTGATCCATTGTTTTGAATAGCACAAAAATATACAGTATACCCACTTCAAAAAATGCTCAAATGTACAGTATACCCACCAGAAAAAGTAGACTACACCACTGATGACGGTTTACCCACCATAAAAAAGTAGACTACACCACTGATGACGGTTTACCCACCATAAAAAAGTAGACTACACTGCTGCTCACGGGCATAGACATGAGGCTGTGAGATGCTGTGTCCGAGAGAGAGAGAGAGAGAGAGAGAGAGAGAGAGAGAGAGAGAGAGAGAGAGAGAGAGAGAGAGAGAGAGAGAGAGAGAGAGAGAGAGAGAGACAGTGTGTGTGTGTGTGTGTGTGTGTGTGTGTGTGTGTGTGTCTGTGTGTCTGTGTTTAAAGGTTTGACTGCAAATAAAATGCTGGCCTAATGTATTTCTCCTTTCTACAACCTCAGACATTATCGTCTTGTACGGCAGCCTTCCGAGTCAACGTGTGAATGTGTATGTGAAGCAATTTTGAGTCAACTTTGTAGTTTTTATATTCTGGTAAATAAATGTAGATTGTTTGACACAACAAAATGGACAACAAAGTAGTAATGGCATTATCGAGGGAATGTGGTCTGTATTAATCTCCTTTGCTGTGGGTCACTGTACAATGGAGACGAAGGAAATGGATGATTTACCACAATCCTATACAGAACAAACAGACTGAAAAGCAGCTTTTACCAGCAGCCACTACTGCATTAAATTATGCTACAGAAGTATAATTTCACACCACATTAATGTGTTGGGTATGACTGTGATATGTGGTGTGTGAGGTTTGAAGTAGCCTATGTACTTGGACATGTGGATGTGTGTGGTTGGGATATATAGATATACAGTGAGTCCAATATGTATTTGATCCCTTGGTGATTTTGCTGATTTGCCCACTAATAAAGACATGATCAGTCTATAAATTTATGATAATATGTATTCAAACATGGAGAGACAGAATTCCAGAAAATAACTTAAAATAATATATTTTAATTTATTTGTATTTAATTTAGGCAAATAAGTATTTGACCCCTCTAGCTAAAGAAGATAAAGTGCTTTGTGGCAAAGCCCTAGTTGTCTATCACTGAGGTCAGATGCTTCTTTTAGTTGATGACAATGTTTGTGCATATAGTAGAAAATATTTTTGCCCATTTTTCTATGCAGATTATCTCTAAAACATTAATAGTTTGTGGCTGTAGCTTGGCAAATGGGAGGTTCAGTTCTCTCCATAGAATTACTATAGGGTTAATATTTGGAGACTGTCTAGGCCACTTCACGACTTTAATATGCTTCTTATTGAGCCACTCCTTCGTTGCTTTGACTGTATGTTGTGTATTATTGTCATGTTGGGAGATCCAAAAATGGTCCACCCTTCAGTGTAGTGGTGGAGGGAAGGACGTTTGCACTCAGGATTGCACATTACATGTCTCCCTCCATCCATTTGTTGACGATGTGAAGTTGTCCTGTGCCTTGGCCAGACAAACACCCTCAAACCACAATGATACCACTTTCATGCATGATGGTGAGGAGGGTGTTCTTGGGATCATAGACAGCAGTACTCTTTCTCAAAGCACATTGAATTGTGTTAATGCCAAACAGCTTGATTTTGGTTTCATCTGACTACAGCACCTCCTTATCATATCCTAAACCAGTCTGATGTCCGCTGGCAAACCTCAGGTGGGACTGCACAGGTTCCTTCTGAAGTAGAGGTACCATGTGTGCGCTACAGGATTTTTAAAAAAAACCTCCTCTGTGGCATTAAGTGCTACCAGTAGTTTTCTCAGTGATTTTGGTCCCAGTAGCTTTGATATCATTGTCTAGTTCATCCCGTACAGGTCTAGGGTGCTTTCTTTCTGTTCTCATGATTATTGAATCCCTACAAAAGGTCAAATATTGTATAGAACCCCAGACAGGCTGATGGATAGTCATTTTGTATTCCTCACAGTTTAGAAGAAATGCATCAACAGCTGAGTCATTAATACCCAGACTCTTTCTTGTGGCTTTGCAGCCCATTTAATCTTTGTTCAGGTCTAAAATCTTGTCCCTGATAACATTTGACCG
>NC_085857.1:6346999-6388406 GCF_034702125.1 Engraulis encrasicolus | reverse complement strand
CATGTGAGGCCACAAGCACAAGTGGAGGACGAAGTCTGCATATTGGAATGCACCCTCCATCATCTGCCTCTGTTGTCTGCTTACGTGCTCTTATCCCTGCAGTCCACACACGCCCCTGTTATTTCTTACCCCCTCGTTTTTCCTCTTCTCCAAGTATTCTAGCCATTCCCTGTCTGCATGCGTCCCTCTAGTCCTAATGCTCAACACATTGCTGAGGTGTGAGCTCACTCACTGGCCTTCTGGGTGGCTTAACTTTGCTGCTATATGTCACTATCCCTCTGCTTATGGGTGTGTGTGTGTGTGTGTGTGTGTGTGTGTGTGTGTGTGGCTTCGCTGCTATATGTCACTATCCCTCTGCTTATGGGTGTGTGTGTGTGTGTGTGTGTGTGTGTGGCTTTGCTGCTATATGCCACTATCCCTCTGCTTATGGGGGTGGTGGTTGTGTGTGTGTGTGTGTGTGTGTGTGTGTGTGTGTGTGTGTGTGTGTGTGTGTGTGTGTGTGTGTGTGTGTGTGTGTGTGTGTGTGTGTGTGTATGTATGTATGTGTGTGTCTGTCTGTGTGTGGCTTTGCTGCTATATGCCACTAGGCCTATCCTTCTTCTTATGGGGGTGGTTGGGCGGGTGTTTCTCTCTCTCTCCCAATATACACGCACACTAAAACATGTTCTGCCGTATCACACGCACATAAACGTGTGCTGCCAGAGACCTCTTGAACTTACCTGAACTGAGAGTACGTGCCTTTAAAGGTGTACTGTTTAATATTTTAGTCGTTTATTTCCAGGATTAACGCTGCCCATTTACAAATGACACATTTTTCATGAATACTCACCACCACCATCAAATTTTAAGTATTCATTATGACCGGGAAAATTGCATTTTTCATACATGAAAAGGGGGATCTTCTCCATCGTCTGCTATTTACAATTTCCAGAAATAGACATTTTTAGCAGCAAAACTTTGGTCATACTAGTAAATATTAGTTCATTACCTAGTACATATTTATGAAAAGATCTAATTTGGCGGTAGACAGCACATCCTCAATGAACAGAATAGTTGCGATGCTCTGGCCACCATCCCACAAGGTGCATCTTTAAAGAGGAAGATGGGGTGAGAAGCAGCAAGATGATAGAGGAGGGGACAGAAGGGGGGGGGGGGGTTGAACTGAAAGGTGGGTCATATTTGAATAAGATTAAAGTGATACTGTCCCATTTTTGGAAATAAGCTTAATTTACACCTCCCCTTGAGTTAAATAATAGGGTTTTACCGTTCTCCTGTACTTTCAACCGTTCTTGGGGTATGGCAGTGCAAATTTTACTTCCATGCTAGCGGTTAACATTGAGTCCTATGAGACCAGCTCACGGCTAACTGGTCTCATAGGCAGCGGCGTGGATCAGGGGGGTAAAACCCCGACTCATTCTTAGGGCCCAGCCCACCTGGGGGGCCCTATGGAAAATGTTCTTCTTGTTTTGCTTTTTAAACATTATTTTTTACAATAATGTCAATACATGTTGGTAATTTATGTAATTCCAATGTTCTCTGGAAATACATCTGTTAAATTGGATATCCTATCCTATCCAAATAGGCTATAATATATATCAAACACCCCCATAATCAGTACGCATTGGTTTAGTCCGCCCTCTCGCGGACTTTTGATTGCACAATATGCGTAATCAACACTCACACTTCATTATTAAGCATTAAACGCAGCAGCCGGTTAGCAATGAAAGATGTCTAAAACACCACAGGCTTTCACAAAAAGAATAGAAAGGCAAGAGGGACAGGGGAAACCAGATGAAGCAACTGCAGCTGATTTCTTGCAAGAAAGGTGAGCTCAAATGTCAAAATTACAGCCTAAAGTAGGCTGACTGGTTAGGCCTATCTCATTCCCATTCCGTGTGGCCTACTGTGATAGACCGAAGTCAAATAAAAAAATAATCTCATTTTTTGGCTTTAATTGTGATAGGCTATTGAACCCATATTTGTCTTTGATATAGGCTAACAAGTCACAAGACTAACATAGGGTCGGTGAGGTCGATGTTGGTTCAAATATCCAAATGATAGCAAAGGTAATTTGTAAAATGAATCAAGAAAATGTCACAAACGTGAAGATGCCCCCTGTCACAGCAGATACAAATTGTGCGAACTTGAGAGAAGGTGAGCCTATTTTAACTAGCCTAATATCCTAGTGTTGAGGGAAAGCAGTTTCTCAATCGGGTGCATCAAATTTGCAGATCCTCGTAACGATATTAATGGACGTCACGTTCATCAGTTGCCAATGTCAAGGTGGCGGTGCGAGCTGTCAGTCCTGAACCGTCATTCTGCTTTTATTTTGCGGTCTCAACACTCTCAATATGAAAGCTCTGGTTACTTTCCCTGGCCATCTGACAACGTCCGTTGTAGCTGAAGTGTGGTAAATTAATGACGAGATTTTGACTGGGCACCAGTCTGCGTTTTGAATGCTGCTGACGCCATTCTAATCTGCGCAAAGCGCACGACAAAAGATAGGCAGAGTAGCCTACCTCCGTGCTGAGCAGGTAGCCTATCTGCATTGAGTGCTCATGACAATTACCCATTTAAGGTACTCTAATGTGAAATAGTTGCTGGCCAATTTAAATCTGGAACTATATGCAGTAGCCTAATAAATAATGATTTCTAAATGTGACTAGGTTCGGGGTGCCCTGACTTTAAAAGGTTGAGAATAACGACATCAAATCCAAACAGCGATAGGCCTACTTTTGTTCTATCCTATTTTAAGCGACATTCCATAGTAAGCTTCTGCCAGTAAATCACAGCTGATTCTCTATTCCTTGCTCTCCCTAAAAACAACTAACGGACAAATGACGTGTGGGTGCGTGCAGCGGGTCAGTGCAAGTGAATGAATGTGTGCGCAAACGCGTTTGTTTCTGTTCAGGGATGCACATTGAAGAAAGTTCCGTTCTATATCAATGTCTCATGTCTCCTTAGTGCACGAAATATTAGGCTAAATGCATTGTGAAGAGATATTTACCAGTCTCTCTCCTCCCCCTCACACCATAGTGATGAAGTGATTAAAGGTCATCTCTATGAATATGATAGCCCACTTTTCACAACTGGTGATGTGAAAAAATAAGGACATTAGGCCTATGTCTGTTCTGTGATAGGCTATCATATGGTTGAAGATGAGGATGATTCAAGTGAAGGGGAGGAAACCATAGAGGAGTTTTCTGAGGAAGGCAAGGAGGATGACAATATCAGACGGTATGCGCGCGCGGGGGGGTTGTTGAGGGGGAGGGGAGTTTTGTGAGTAGGGGGGCCCATGAAAGAAGTTGTTCATAGGGCCCCAAATTTGGTGCTACGCCCCTGCTCATAGGACTCAATGTTAACTGTTAGCTTGGAGGAAAAATTTGCACTGCCATAACTACCCGTAGGAAAGCTCGCAGATATAGACCCTCTGGTTGTGTACACAACAACCTAATTACGATTGCACCTGAACGCATAAACAATAGCTCTACTACTTTGAATGTTAATGCTGCATTACTTAACGTGCAGTCCTTGACCAACAAAAGCTTCGTAGTAAACCAGCTGGTCTCGGACAAAAACATAAGCTTTATGTTCCTTACCGAAACATGGCTTAAAGACGACGGGGCTGCTACTTTTATTGAGGCTTGCCCTTCCGATTACAAATTCCTTCACGCCCCGAGACCAAAGAAACGAGGCGGAGGCGTAGCCATACTTTTCTCCAACAAATTTAATTGTACTAAGATGAATCTGGGCTCTTTCTCTTCATTTGAATACATGGCAATGAGGGTCCAAGCAAACCTCAAACTGATCATTATTGTTCTGTACCGTCCACCGAAATTCTCTTCGTCATTTCTATCTGATTTCTCCACCTTCATGTCGGACGTACTTACCAACTATGACAAAGCAATAATTGCTGGCGACTTTAATATCCACGTAAATAAATCAGATGACGCAATAGCCAAGTCTTTCTTAGACACATTAAATGGATTCGGTCTCGTCCAGAATGTTACAGAACAGCCTACCCATCGAAAAGGCAACACACTTGACCTTGTTATTTCACATGCACTTGATATCAATAATATATCGGTCACGGACGTCGGCCTCTCCGACCACCACTGTGTGTTTTTTGATTTTGACATTTCAACACAAATTAGCACACCCAACAATGTCATTCACAGACGACGCATTAATGCCTCTGCTGAGCTTAAGATTTCAGACCTCATCAAATCAGGTGACCTACTAAATGGTCACTGCACACCTGATGAAATGGTTGATAGCTTCAACAACAACTTAAGAGGAATTCTAGATAACATAGCTCCAATTAGAACGACGACAAGAACCAGAGCTAGGTATTCACCTTGGATGAATGACTCACTTAGAGCCTTAAAAAGAAAATGCAGAGTAACCGAGCGTCTTTGGAGGAAAACTAAATTAGAAGTCCACAGACAATCCCTTAGGGATGAGATCTCCTCCTACAATAATGCGGTACGCTCAGAGAGAAAAGCATATTTTTCCAAAATCATAACAGACAACCAGCATAATGCGAAAGTTCTTTTTTCCACTATTGACCACCTGCTTAATCCAACACATAGCAATAACAACCTAAATGCAGCATCACATGCCAAGTGCGAGGAATTTGCTAGATTTTTTAATAAAAAGATTGCCGACATTAGAGAAGGCATCCAAGGTGGAAACGCAGCAACCTCTGTCGCCCACTCAGGCGATACACCGAGGGGAGGGTTAAACCCCCCTAGGAGACCTGAGAGCTTCCAAAAGTTTTGTCCAATTACAGAGGACGACCTCTGTAAAATAGTCAGGGAAAGTAAGCAGTCTACCTGCAGCCTTGACGCGATCCCCCACATATCTGCTAAAAAACATACTTGGTTGCTTAGCAGCACCTTTACTGCAAATTGTTAACACCTCTATGCTTACAGGCATTTTTCCAAGCTCATTCAAAACAGCCATGGTAAAGCCACTCCTAAAAAAGACAAATTTAGATCAGAATTCTTTAAACAACTACAGACCTATATCAAACCTCCCCTTTATAAGCAAGGTACTAGAAAAAGTTGTATTTAAACAGCTTAATCAACATCTGGCTGGGAATGATATCTTGGAAAAATTCCAATCAGGCTTTAGAGCCAACCATAGCACCGAAACAGCACTAACCAAAATAATAAGTGATCTTAGGCTCAGCACTGCCGCAAACAAAGTTTCAGCACTTATCCTCCTCGACCTCAGTGCCGCCTTTGACACGATAGACCACAACATACTAATTGACCGCCTTGAATCTTGGGTAGGCTTGTCCGGTCACGTCTTAGAGTGGTTCAAAACATATATTACAGGAAGACAGTTTTTTGTCACCATCGGAGAATACGTCTCCAACAAGTATGATGTGCCTTTTGGAGTTGCTCAGGGTAGTTGCTTGGGCCCTCTCCTCTTCTCTCTCTATATGTTGCCCCTGGGCTCCATCATCAGAGAGCACAATGTTGATTTTCATAGCTATGCCGATGACACTCAACTATATATCTCTGTCGAGCCTAGCCAAACCACTGCCATTCATGCCTTGACTAAATGCATGTCTGCCATTACAGATTGGATGAACAGTAACTTCCTAAAATTAAATGAAGATAAAACTGAAGTGTTGCTCATTGGGCCTAAGAAAAAACGTGCAAAACTCCACTCAAGCCTAGGTGACCTAAGCATACACATTAAAGATAAGGTTACTAGCCTAGGTGTGGTCATAGACTCGGATTTGAGCTTTGAGCCTCACATCAACAAGATAACAAAATCTGCTTTTTTCCATCTTAGAAATGTCAACAAAGTGCGCGGCTTGGCCCCCCGACAAGACGCTGAGAAACTTATTCATGCCTTTGTCACCAGTAGGATTGACTACTGCAATGCTCTCTTCTCTGGTCTCCCAAAAAAAATTAATTGACAAATTGCAACTCATTCAAAACTCTGCGGCAAGAATCCTAACAAGAACCAGAATGAGAGAGCACATCTCTCCTGTCTTGGCAGACCTGCACTGGTTACCTGTCTCATACAGAATCGACTTTAAGATTCTGCTCACAGTATTTAAAGCATTAACTGGACTTGCCCCTAGCTATATCTCAGACATGCTCTCTTTTTATGCCCCTGCTCGAGCTCTCAGGTCCACTGATGCCAAGCTGCTAAGGACCCCCACCCCCCCGCAGAAGAAGATCGGCGACGCCGCGTTTGCCTGCTATGCGCCCAAGAGATGGAACGCCCTCCCCATCGAGATCCGATCAGCCACCTCCGTCGACTCCTTTAAGAAGCAGCTGAAGACCCACCTCTTCATCCTTGCCAACTCCTAGCTGCCAAGGCGTCATAGTGTCCCAGCCGCCGCAGCGCCCTTACTACTCGCAATCCAGCCCTGGCAGGGGGCTCCCCTAGGTGGCCGCTGGTCTCTGCCTGAGGTTTCTTCCTGACTACAGGGGGTCTTTTTTCTCAGACCTCACCGAGCTTTTTTTCCCCCTCACAAACTATGAATCAAGCGAAAGGGAGTTTTTTCCTCACCCCTGATGCCACCAGGGGCCGCACCTGAGCGCCCAATCTCTGTGTGACTATCTATGACTTATGATAGGCCCAACCACTATGGACCTTACACATCTAAGAATCCTGGTCCTAACCTACGTTGACCTTATGACTCTACATTCTCTGTCTATCTCTTCTTCCTCTGCCTTCTTGCTTTTTCTGCCTCTCCTCTATACCTCTCCTTTTAAATCTATCTCTAACAATGTTTTTTCCCATTTGTTAAGCACTTTGAGTTACATGCCTTGTATGACACAGTGCTATACAAATACAATTATTATTATTATTATTATTATTATTATAACTAGAAAACGGTTGAAAGTACAGGAGAACTGTAAAACATTATAATTTAACTCAAGGGGAGGTGTAAAATGAGCTTATTATATTATTAAAATGGGACTGTATCACTTTAAGTATGATCATCTTGCCAGAGAGCACTTCGCCAGGAAAAGCAACAGCAGCTTAACGCAATGACGACCAATGGCTCCTCGCTCTTTTGCTATGCTCTGCCTTCAAGATTCCAAAATTCCAAGATTCAAAAACTTTATTGCCTAATATGTTGCCATAGTAGAAATTTGTCTTTGATTGAAGGCGTGTGAGTGTGAGTGTTTGTGTGTGTGCGACGTGTGTGTGAGCACTTCAGCACCACACACCAAGACAACTCCTGTGGGTCACTGCTGTGCTACAGTACTGTACACTCCAATGCTACATGCCGTGTTTCGCCTCATGCTCCACATGCTCACACCAGAGATTCTTTAAGTATATAGAGATATGCCAATGTAATAGGTTGCTATGGGCACCTAACATAACCAGGTTCCGGTCTGCCTAAAGGGGCGTGTCATAATACTCCTAGCATTGAATAGAACAGTCCTTAGTTCTGCCTAGGTCTGCCTAAAGGGGGTTTTCTCCCCACTCCCCCTTGCAATAATAGTCTCTCTCTCTACTCTCTCTGCTAGTACTGTTGAGAGTGGAACTGTAGCTCAGACAAGCGGAGCTCTTGGAGGAGGGAGAGGGGGAGAGAGAGAGAGAGAGAGAGAGAGAGACCGAAAGAGAATGTGTGTGAGAGAGAGAGAGAGAAACACTGCATTCATGACAGTTACGAGATGGATTTACATGCTCTGCAGCCATTTACGGTGACGATAGACAAGACGCCGAAGCCTTTCAGCGTTGCCCCCACCAACCCCTCGACTGGAAATGTTCAGGCTTTGGGGGGGGGGGGGGGTTGGTGCAAGCGGTGTTGGAACATACATATAGAGAGCCTTTGAGGGCTTTCCACATTCAGAGTTTAGGCGTGAGAATGGGAGGAGAGGGTTTGTATGAGTAGGAGTTTGAGGAGAGGGGTCTGTCAACAACCCACCTGTCTCACCGGCAGTGGTGTAGTCTACGTAGAATGCGGGTATACGGAGTATACCCACTTCTAAATTTCAGGGATTTCAGTATACCCACTTAAAATTGATTGATCCATTGTTTTGAATAGCACAAAAATATACAGTATACCCACTTCAAAAAATGCTCAAATGTACAGTATACCCACCATAAAAAAGTAGACTACACCACTGATGATGGTTTACCCACCATAAAAAAGTAGACTACACTGCTGCTCACGGGCATAGACATGAGGCTGTGAGATGCTGTGTCCGAGAGAGAGAGAGAGAGAGAGAGAGAGAGAGAGAGAGAGAGAGAGAGAGAGAGACAGTGTGTGTGTGTGTGTGTGTGTGTGTGTGTGTGTGTGTGTGTGTGTGTGTGTGTGTGTGTGTGTGTGTGTGTCTGTGTCTGTGTGTCTGTGTTTAAAGGTTTGACTGCAAATAAAATGCTAGGCCTAATGTATTTCTCCTTTCTACAACCTCGGACATTATCGTCTTGTACGGCAGCCTTCCGAGTCAACGTGTGAATGTGTATGTGAAGCAATTTTGAGTCAACTTTGTAGTTTTTATATTCTGTTTGATACAACAAAATGGACAACAAAGTAGTAATGGCATTATCGAGGGAATGTGGTCTGTATTAATCTCCTTTGCTGTGGGTCACTGTACAATGGAGACGAAGGAAATGGATGATTTACCACAATCCTATACAGAACAAACAGACTGAAAAGCAGCTTTTACCAGCAGCCACTACTGCATTAAATTATGCTACAGAAGTATAATTTAATGTTGATGTTCAATTAATGTGTTGGGTATGACTGTGATATGTGGTGTGTGAGGTTTGAAGTAGCCTATGTACTTGGACATGTGGATGTGTGTGGTTGGGATATATAGATATATGTGTTGAGTTTTTTGAGTATTTTTTCTAGTCTTTTATCTTAATTATTTATTACTTCACTAAAAAATGATTGCTTAATTGTGTTGTACTAGTTAATGACAAGTGAAATATATTCTATTTAATTCTATTCAGTTCTACCAGCGCATGCACAGGCCACAGCTCCAATAATATTATATTAATAATATGTCTCACATATCCTCTCTCCCTCTCTCTCTCCCTCTCTCTCTCTCTCTCTCTCTCTCTCTAACACACACACACACACACACACACACACACACACACACACACACACACACACACACACACACACACACACACACACACACACACACACACACACACACACACACACACACACACAATGTTTAATGTATTAAACAAATACTATCTTCAAACCCCTTGTTTTGCTTACAATGGACTGTAGTCTAGTCTTTTATGACTTTATGATGGAGCTCACAGGCAGGTTTGCATTTGATTTCCTCGTCTCCCCCACACAGTTATAGCTTTGCAGGTGGCCAAACGCTGTACCCCAAAGCTGCGAGCCGCGGCCCAACGGTAGGGCACTCCTCTACGATGCGTCCGACCTGGGTTCGATTCCCGGCCCGGGTCCTTTGCCAGCCCTTCCCCATCTCTCTCTCCCCCCACTCGCTTCCTGTCACCAACTTCACTATACTATCACAAATAAAGTCAAAAAGACCAAAAAATATATATTTAAAAAAAAAGTTCTGCCCACGCATGCATATGCCACAGCTCCATCAGTTGTCTCGGATATATTCACATGCTCTCTTTCCCTCTCTCTCTCTCTCTCTCTCTCTCTCTCTCGCTCTCACAAGAATGAGGGACTTCATGGAGCCCACAGGTTTGCATTTGATTTCCTCTCATCTCCCCCACACAGTTACTGCTTTGCAGGTGGCCAAACGCTGTACCCCCCGAAGCTGCCAGCCAACCATGGTCAGCATAGTCGTCACCACTCGCCAGAGACACAACAAAACGTCCGTGTACAAAGCACCTAGCCACATCAATACCAGAGATGCCAGACTCAAACCGTGGATGAAAAACTCAACGTAGAGGAATAGAAATGTTTGATGTCTGCACTGGCAGATGTGTTTGATAAATGAAGCAACTGTAATACAGGATGTGTTGTGCAGTGATCATGTGGTACTTATTTAGTGTCTCAATAACAACACACAACCAGAACAGTGTGTGTGTGTGTGTGTGGGGGGGGGGGAGATAATGGAAAGCTTTTGGCTGTTAAACATCCCCTTTCCCCCCTTTCTCCCTTTCGTAGATTTACATGTATTGCTGAATATATTCCAATGCCATCCACTTCGGAGATTCAGCCTTGGTCACAAGCAGGCATTCGGGTACACTGAGTACATACTAGCGGCTCTAGAACATTATGATGCAAATATGACCTGGCCAAAATAATCGGACACATGTTTTAATCACAGTCGTTAGGCTACATCAAATCATTCCCTCCCTGTTCATGTATGCGTATTCCAAAATGCATGTCTGAGATCATTTGCTCTAGAAAGAAATGAAGGTACATTTTAGCATTACTTTCACTGCACACAGGCAGGAATGACAATCAAAGTATTGTCCGACATGGAACTGTATTTGTCGTTATTATTATTGCACGGCATTGCCCTTGACATCTAGCGCTTGAAACCAGCAATCACTGAAGAGGGGGCTAAGCCATGCTGCAAGCGCAAAAGACACTCTCCGTTATGGTCGGTTTGTCAGAAACCAATCTCAAACCATCGGAAACCTATACATTTCACTAGTTTTTATGTCATCTATTTATATAACCTTTTTATACACTAGTTTGCCTTGCCTTATTGCCTAGACGGAATTTCAATTTTAGAATAATTGTCATTTGAATAGCCTATTCAGATCTCAACGTCATTTTTCATCTTGGTTTAAAAAATCCAAGGGCCTAGGATAACGAAAAACTAAACGTAGGCCTAGAGTTATTTAATATTCAGCTTTTCTTTATTTAATACACAATTTGGCATCAGTCCGTGGGTTCATACATGTAGCAACATGGAAAGCATAAGCGCATTTGTCAAATTTGCAACATCACCAACGTGGTGTCACATTTCCTCGCTTTCACTGCGCGCGCACTGTAACTTTCCGGACATAAAAATAAATAATCAGTAAAAACACATGAAGTAAGTTCAAACAATACTGAGGGGAAATGTAATTTATTACAGACAGCAACGCCGACTTTGTCCTAACAGATCATTAGGAGACTTCCATGTCTAATGAGCAGAGGCCAGACATTGGGCTACAACATTTGATAATTCGTTCCAACACGTGCCACTCGTGGCTACCTGTATAGCCTACTGTAACAGCTGTGTGCTGGCGTCACCAAGGTGTTGTAAAATTTTATTGGCAAGCCCTGTGCCGTTTAGAGAATGAAACCTGCAGTACTCCTGAAAGTTAAGAAGATGTTCCGTGCCAACTGGCTGAATGGCAGCGGGTGGTAAAAACGGATTAAGGTGGACCGGGGCTGACACCGCCGGGGTGCCTCGACTTGTGTCCAGGGACTCAAATGTAAGTGGTTGCGATGGAAGATAACCTTTCTGGCGTGAACCCGCGGTCCTACAGAAGAGATTGGACAACGCCGGCAAGATGCTGTTGAAAGGCGAGATGGTGGGGACACAGGAGGACCCCGTGTGATGGTCCATGCCAGAACTGTACAGCTCCGAGCAGGGTAGCTGAAAGCGCGCCGTACCCATCCCGTACGCGCCGTAGGCAAAGCCTGGCAATCCGGATAGCTCCAGTGGCGTCTCCTTCAGTGTACCGATTCGGAAGTGCTGTCGCTTGAAGCGCTTCCTCCGACGCAAGAAACTCCCGTTCTCGAACATATCTGAAGACATCGGATCCAGAGTCCAGTAATTCCCCTTACCAGGATTGCCTGGCTCGCGTGGCATTTTGACAAAACAGTCGTTTAGGGACAAGTTGTGTCGGATCGAATTTTGCCAGGCTGGAAATTTCTCCCGGTAATAAGAAAACCGTTGGCTAATGAAGTCACAGATTTCACTCAATGTGAGGCGCTTTTTGGGACTCTGGAGGATTGCCATCGTTATTAAGGCGATGTAAGAGTATGGGGGCTTCACCATCGAAGGGTTCCGGATTGCATTCGAATTATTCTTTTGCGAGGGTTCGTCTTCTTCCCCAGCATCCATTTCTTGGATTGGAGACGACGGCGCATCCTTTGGTTCCGTTATGTCCATAACAATATCGAGCACAGAAGTGTCCTGAGTTTGGTTCTGAGAGGTGTCCTTGTTATTACAGTCTCCAACCACGTCGATATCCAGCTCCTCCATTGATTGTCCGTCCAGTATCATAATCTATTTGCCAATCTGTTGCCACCTGCGCCAACGGACGGGATGCGTGTGATCTGGCGCACGACAACGCTCTTTTGAACGTGGTCGTTCCTTCACAAAAAGTCCCGCGTCAAGTGAAAAGTTCCCCACCACCCAAGACGTGTGGGATGATCAAAGACCCAGAAGCATTCGGGCACCCTCAAGATATGGAAACGAGTTACAATAGCTTGTTTGTGAGATTGCAGCTGTGTTCTCTGCGTTTTTCATGCGATGGGGGATGACTTCCTCATCTTGGATAAAAACAACATCCTTATTTTTTTCCCCTCCTGTAACCCTACCCGCATTGAGATCAGGAGACGGTGATGTCACGATCCACGTTGTTCATGGGAGCAGACGAAAGTCAGTCACCAGTGCCAACTGATTGAAACAAATATTGGTTAAGTATCTGAAAAGTCAGAGTAACACATACTATCTGCGAAACCAGCAAAATCCCCCGGGAGTATGTTGGAGTATGGCTATTAGGCTATGTTGGGCAAGCTATGTTAGTGGCAATGTTTCTGTTAAAAGGTAATTGTTGTGTAACAGACAGAAGCACGCGCGTAAACATGCGTTAAATGTAAGATATTCAGCAAAAAAAATAATAATTTTAATACTTGGGTTAAAAATTGCCATTTATTCCGATCGACTGATGTAGTCTCGTGACTTTCAAGAAACAATTTAATCTGATGATGAAGTGGGCAGATAGACTCAATTGGTTTCTCAATTTCCGAGGAGTTTTTATTTCACTATTCCAAACCAATAGATTTATTTGCCAACAGTAAATAAAAAAACAATTTAGGTTTGATCTATTGAACGAGCAAATGTGATTCTAATTTGGGGGATTATTTATGCGAGGTTTTGGATTATCAGATTTCTTGTCTACCTACCCTGACGAAGGAAAATGTGGGTGGCCTCCGATTTGCGAAACATAGGATGTAAGGTAGGCTAGTGCCCAAATCACAAGAGCGAGAAAAATATTTAAAATGTCAGATGATGTAATAATTTCCCATTAAATGAAATCACAAAAGGACTTTTCGAAGGCTTTGCCAAGTTGCTGAGTAATTATTAATATTAATTATAATTAATTATTATTATTATAAAAAATATGTGGTGTGTATCTTGAAGTCGTCAGTAGCCTATACCCAATATAACCATCATCCATCTTTCATATTTCAAAGTCGATGTGTTCACGTCTTTCCTGATGAATGCAAAAAATAAGGTTATAGAGATATTGTAAATTTCTGATAATTACATATTATATATTTCAAAACAAATAGGCCTTCATTGCAGTCTTTAACCCATTAGGCCTACTAGACAAATTATTCCATACCATTCAAAGCAGCACTGGATTTCAGTTCATGGTTGGTTTAGACTGGTAAAACCACATTGTGGCTGAGAAATATATAGTTCACACACAGTGGTAGGCCACTTACCACATGGCTGACAAAATAAATGCTTAGTTAGGCAACTGGTTATGTAATCAAGGCTGTTCAGTTTTATTTGAAATATAATTTAATTTACCATTCTACAAATGGGTGTATAAGCACAGAGGATTTACATCTTCCTCTGATTTAATAAAAAAGAAAACACTTGGTATTCACCAAAACAAAATATATAACTTAATATATAACTTAATATAGCATTAGAGGTAGTTCAAACATCTATTGTACTTCAGACTGTATTTATCAAAACCCTTTCTGGTTCCTCAGTCTTTTGATATAGCCACACGAGGCTCTTCAGGTGTGTGATGTGATATTGTAAACAACAACATTACCGGAAAATATTAGCATTGCCCAGTCCAAGTTCAAAATTGAGCCAGATGTGCATTTGTTGGGCATCAAACTCCAGTTGTGTGTGTGTGTGTGTGTGTGTGTGTGTGTGTGTGTGTGTGTGTGTGTGTGTGTGTGTGTGTGTGTGTGTGTGTGTGTGTGTGTGTGCTGTAGTGGGTTATTATGTTGTACCAGCCAAAGAGGCAGTAAGAGAGGAGTAGGATACCCTACCATTCACCCCGTTTATGTTGGGCACTGGACCGCAACACATCCCCGCACTTGAAGCAGTTGACCTTGGACTTGGTGTCTTTCCTGGGGATGTGCCAACAGCCGGTGCACCTCACCCGGTACTTCTTGTACCTACAGTATGAAAGACATCCAGACAATAAATACATAGAAGAATCATCCACACAATAAATACATAGAAGAATCAGGCCGGCCGCACATTGGCTCCGACAGCACTGCGGAGCACTTTGCTACCGACATAATTTGGAACCCCAAACCAAATTTCACACGAACATAGCATTGATAGTCAATGGGCAGCTCCGACAAAATAGAACTTGTCTGTAACTGCTATCCGACATCGGCGGATGTCCGCGGACAACAGCGCCAGTGTGCGGGGTTCTATTGAAAACAATGAAATCGAACTTTTGACCAGCAGTGCTCAGCACTTTGTCGGAGCCGGTATGCGGAAGCCCTCAGAATGAATTTTGAACAAACGCTCCCTTGAATTCATCATAAGCCTACCAACAACCCCCCTTGGTATACATTATATTTATGACACTGAAGAAGGCTCTGTGCAACCGAAACATCTGTCATATCAGTCCCTGCATTGTTAAAATAAAAAGAAAACAACAAGAAAGAAGAAAAACTGAGTGCAATCCATTTCCTAACAACTACATATTATATTTAAAAAAACAAAAAAAATTGGACTGATGCCCCCCGATGGCAACTAAGCACTGCCCCTTCTTAGCTGTAACCTTATCAACGCCCCCTTAGCATAAAAACATTAAAGGGACACTGTGTGAGATTTTTAGTTGTTTATTTCCAGAATTCATGCTACCCATTCACTAATGTAACCGTTTTCATGAATACGTACCACCACCATCAAATTCTAAGTATTCATTATGACTGGAAAAATTGCACTTTTCCTACATGAAAAGGGGGATCTTCTCCATGGTCCGCCATTTTGAATGTCCAGAAATAGCCATTTTTAGCTGCAAAAATGACGGTACTTGGGCCATACAAGAAAATATTAGTTTATTACTTAGTAAACTTTCATGAAAAGATCAAAATTGGCAATAGGCAACCCAGTTTCAATGAGCAGCATAGTTGCAGTACCTTTTTGGACCATTTCCTGCACAGTGTACCTTTAACCATGTTCTAAGTTTGTTGAAGTATTGATAGAGAGGGTGTACACCCACACAGCTCACAGGTTATTGATGACATCATTCATCACAGTATCTTATTTGAAATTCAACCATGGTCAACTGAACCATGAATTTGTCTTCAGAGACCAATTTTGGGACAAAAGACTGTTTGAGCACATTTCAGATATAGAATTATTTTTCTTTTTGCCTTAGCCCCACTTTTCTCAAATATCACAGTTAACTGCAATACAATGAATTAAATAAAATTGATTAAAAAACCTTTTGCCTTTACTTGAACCATCATCTTGACCCTGTACCCGTTCTCAACTTGGATGTGTGTGATATTTGACAGTGACGTATCCTAGTGGTGTCAACAATAAGCAATTCGGCAATGCAGGGCATGGACAATTCAATTCAATGCAGCAAGTTCCATAATTGATGCAGCAAATGTTTTAAGTTTCAATTCCGTAGATATTTCAGCTGCAAATGAATGTTAATTTAAATAAAAGCACTTCAAAGCATTGATAACGGCAAGACTGATACAGAAAACAGCCAATAAAATGTTGCTCAGTATCTGACTACTTGTATTGCCTCATCATGACTGATGAAACATTTGCTTTGCTTTCCGTAGAAATGTAATGCATTGCAATGCATTGTAGAATTGAATCGTAATCAAATCGAGTCGTGAGGGCAGTGCCAATGCACACCACTAACGTATCCCTCCTGTATACCTGATTCCACAGGCGTTATTACAGTTAACTGCAATACAATGAATTAAATAAAATGGATTAAAAAACCTTTTGCCTTTACTTGAACTATCATCTTGACCCTGTAGCCGTTATCAACTTGGATGTGTGTGATATTGACATGATGTGTGTCATATGACAATGTGGGACGTTTGGCAGTGACGTATGTATCCAATCACTGGGTGTGACTAATTAGGCTGATACACTTGGAAGGACACTGTCCTAGGGTTTGAGAAAGACCCAATGTGGGACATTTGGCAGTGACGTATGTATCCCTCCTGTCCTGCATTACCTGATTCCACAGGCGTTGCAGAGGGGCGTCCCATCCTCCGCGTCCCTCCAGAGGGGAGTTTTTCTGGTGCAGCAGGATGCGCATGTTTTAGTCACCGCTAGGACAAACACAGCAACAAAAATCAGCATCGAGACAGCCAACAGGTAATAAAATCATGATATACTGTATATGTCACATAAACACCATCAAGACACGAGGAAGTAGGTTTATTCATTGGAGTATGTGACCGTGGAACACGGTCTTACAATAGGGTATTTAAGCTCTATCTGACTTCACTAGCTGGGTTAGTAATTACAGTGTAAACCACCTTTTACCTTTTTTTTAAATGCAGGTGCAGGTGTGAGGAAGGAGATGGTGAACAATGAAGAAAATTCAGAAGACACCACACACTGCTTACTGTAGTTTCTCTTAGTTTATTTTATGGAGCGAAAAACGCGTTTCGCCCAGTGAGTCATCATTATGTTCGCTTATTCTGGACGAAACACATTGTTCTCTCAAAAAAATAAAGTAAGAAAAACAACAGTAAGCCGTGTGCTGTGCAGTGTCTTCTGAACATCACAATTGGTTGAAGGTGAAGATTGTGCACATCCCAGGAAAAGGTGCAGGACAAAGGTTGACTGTAGTTTCGAAGTGAGAGGTCCGTTCACTTAAAATCCTTTTTGTTTTAGTTCTAATCACCACTCAGACTGTGTTTGTAGAGAATCTGATGAAGACTGTTGAAGTCGAAACGTAATCCAGCCATGAAATAATAAAAGAAAACAAAAAAGGATTTTAAGTGTGCGGACGGTCCTCTCACTTCAAAACTTCTGAACATCACAAACCGACTTGGTTATTGAAACTTTCCAGGATAGGATTCCTGAAGTACCATGCTGCATGCACTGCGCTGCGGTGCGCTGCGGTGCCTTGTCAGTGTGTTAGCGCTGCCCCCTGCTGGAGAGAGTAGGACGGTGCTCACTAGAGAGGCTGCTGCTGTTGGAGTCGCCACCTTCCTCGTCTGCCTCTTCTTCCTCCGAGCTGCTCGCTTCTTTGGCCAAACGCCTGCGCTTGCAGCCTCTGGCTGGCAACTCCTTACTGCTGTGCCTGTGTGTAGAGTACAGTAGAGTAGAGTAGAATACAGTAGAGTAGAGTAGAGCAGTGTTTCTCAACCTTTTTTTTATGCGAGGCATCCTTTCAATTCATGAACAATTTCAAGGCACCCCAAACCAACAATTCACTTGTAGAGAGTTACTTGTGCACAATCCCAGGTGCTGAACAAAAAGATTACGTATTTTTTGAAAAAAGGTTCACACACTCCTTTGGATTTTTTCTTCTTCAAGTTATTTTTTCTTCTTTTTATTCATTCATTTATTGGCAATGACCGTTTCGACCTCTCGGTCTTCCTCAGATCTGAAGGAATCTGAGGAAGACCGAGAGGTAAATGAATGACAGAGAGGTAAATGAATGAATAAAATAAATGAATGAATAAAAAGAAGAAATAAGTTTAACTTAAGAATAACTTAAAGAAGAAAAAATACAAAGGAGTGTGCGAACCTTTTTTCAAAAAACCCCAAACCAACAAGCCGTAACATGGCATCGCATCCGATACCACACAAGCTTAGAAAAGTAACACATTTGGAGACGTCACACAACCTACGTTCGTAGTTGCAGCTGACTGGGGCGACCTATTTTATTGTGCGTAAATGGCAGATGAAAGATTCCACTGACTAGCGTTAACTAATCAATTTAGAAAAATATGTATTACATTACATAATTTATTTATCAGCCACGTTTCCGCGGCACCCCTGAGGGAGGCCCACGGCACCCCTGTTGAGAATCACTAGAGTAGAGTACAGTAGAGTAGAGTATTACATTACATTACATTACATTACATTGCATTTGGCAGACGCTTTATAACCAAAGCGACTTTCAGAAGAGGACATAATCAAGCCAACATCACAAGCAAATACAAAGTGCACAGGAGATATACAGAACAACAAGTGCAATTACAAAGAGGGGTTATTTTTTATTTTTTATTTTTTTTATAATAAAGAGGAAATAACGAGAACACACACACACACACAAACACACACTCAAACTAAACTAAACTAAACATCATGTCAGGATTCTGCCCTGGGGCAAGGCCAGTTCAATCATTAGTCTAGTAGATTCTCTCGAAAGAGGAATGTCTTTAGTTGTTTCTTGAAGGCTGCAAGAGAGGTGCTTAGTCTTGCTGCCTCTGGGAGACTGTTCCACCACTTGGGAACCACAACGGAGAACAATCTTGACTGGGAGTACCTAGAGCGACTGGATGGCAGAGCCAGCCGGCTTGTGCTGGATGAGCGCAGATCTCTGCCAGTAACATAAGGCGTTAGTAGGTCCTTCAGATAAGCTGGGGCCGTTCCTGTGATGGTTTTGTAGGCAAGGGTCAATGCCTTGTGCTTGATCCGGGCGGCGATCGGTAACCAGTGCAACTCAATAAATAGAGGAGTAACATGGGTCCTTTTGGGTTGATTGAATATCAACCGTGCCGCCGCATTCTGGATCATCTGCAGAGGCTTTAGTATCATTTATTAATTTCTATAGGAAATTAAGGTGTCCAGTAGCATACAAACATAAATACAGAAGAAGACACAAAGACATTACACACAACATTGTGAATAATATGTATGTATGGTGCATACATGTGCAAAGTCACTCACTCACTTGCTCTCTCTCTCACACACACACACGCACGCACGCACGCACGCACACACACAAGGTTCAGGTGTCCAGGTATGGGTGCGAGACAAAAGGGGTGGGGAGTTGGAGGAGAGTTTTTAGCTTAGTAGTGTATACACAGTGGACATACAAGGAAAGAATATTTTGCAGTCTTCATGGGAAAGAAGTTGAGGAGGGATGGCAACTTAATGGGCTTGTTTTGCTTTCTTCTTTCTTCATGTCTTCAAGAAACGCAATTTCAAATTCTTTGTATGACCAGTGCATGTAAAGAAATTGACAATAAACTTGACTTGACTTGACTTGACTATTGCAGGATGACTCTTTTATTCATTTGTACTTCAGTGTTGCGTGGTCAGACCGCCGCTTACTTACAATATAAAAAGCATGTCTATGAGTGGCTGACTACTCCAAATAAACTCTTAATGTACACAGCCAGGCCAAAAAAAAAGGTCACACACACTGATATGTTATTGGATCGCCTTTAGCTTTGATTATTGTTTCAAGAAACTTCTGAAATATCTGGATTCATTTCTATCTATTGATGCATTTCCACCAAGACCTTGTGTCGATGATGGTAGAGATGGTTTGCTCTCTGATTGGGCAGAGAAACTGTTAAGGTCGGAATGCTTGGCCATTATGACACAGGGCCCATGATCTTGGACGTAATGAGTCATCCTCGCCCGGCTGTCTTTCAGATCGAAACGATTGTGTAGAACTAAAGGCAGTATGGGAGTTCCCAGGCTAAGAGATGGTAAAGCTCCAGACCACAACTTCAGGGACAGCCTTGGGAGGCCTATGAGGAGGTCCAGGGGGCGTTTATTCAAAAAAGGTCGAGAACCATTGATTTATATAAGCTTAGTGGTGGGCTATACATCTATCTGAGGCACTGACCTGTACACATAGTTTGAGGAGATGAGGAGACGACACTGCTTGTCCTCATCCAGCCGAGGGGTCATCCTGAACATCACCCCCTGAAGGTCGGGGTCATGGGGGTCCACGCTGCGCGATGGCCGCGCCTGCTTCCTGGGCGCCCGGACTGGCTGCTGGCTGTGGCTGAGCTCCGGCTCTGGCTCTGGGGACTCAGCTGCTGGCTGCTGGCTGTGGCTGAGCTCCGGCTCTGGCTCTGGGGACTCAGCTGCTGGCTGCTGGCTGTGGCTGAGCTCCGGCTCTGGCTCTGGGGCCTCAGCTGCTGGCTGCTGGCTGTGGCTGAGCTCCGGCTCTGGCTCTGGGGACTCAGCGGCTGGCTGCTGGCTGTGGCTGAGCTCCGGCTCTGGCTCTGGGGCCTCAGCGTCTCCCTGTGTTGCAGTGCAGTCCTCCTCGAGACCTCCCTGGTTGTGTGGGCTGTTCAAGTCAAGTGGACTTTATGATAAGTCAAATACTTATATACACAACTGACATTACATAGAGGATTTGAAATTGTGTTACAACAGATGTCAAATTTGAAACTACACAAATACTATACTGCATATACACACACAAACACACACAACAAAACAAAACACACAGACAAGCATGGTGCATTAAATTAAGGTATGGTGAATTATGGTGGGCCACTTTTGGCCATTTGCTTATATGCCAAAAAAAGTGGTCCAATTCACTTGAATTCACCATACATTAATCCTTACTGACATTAATAATAAACATGGGCATACATGCAGACATACAGGCTTCCATGGTTGATGGTACTATGTCCTGACCTGTGAGCCTGGGCAGTGGTTGAGCTGAGCTTTGGCGTTGCGATGGCAATCTCTCCTCCCCCCGTCTGCTCGTGTACAGCGGGAGGCGTCGTCTTTGGCAGGTCTTGCAGTTCCATGTTGTTGTTGTAGTCGTCGTTGTTGTTGTTGTTGTAGTCCAGGGACCATTCAGGGTCTTGCAGTTCCATGTTGTTGTTGTAGTCGTCGTTGTTGTTGTTGTTGTAGTCCAGGGACCATTCAGGGTCTGCCTCAATCCCCTCGTCAGCGTCGAGGCTCAGGGCGGCCTCCATGGTCATACAGATGGGGCTTGGTTCATCACCCGCCTCTCCTGATGGATACTGGAGGCTTGCTTCCTGTTCATCACTCCCCTTTCCTGATAGGCTCTGGGGGCTCGGGTCAGCGTCGAGGCTCAGGGCGGCCTCCATGGACATACAGATGGGGCTTGGTTCATCACCCGACTCTCCTGATGGGCTTACGGGGCTCGGTTCATGTTCCTCACTCCCCTTTCCTGATGGGCTTTCCAGGTTTGGTTTATATTCATCACCGCCCTCTCTTGATGGGCTTTCAGGGATCACTTCCTGTTTGTCATCCCCCTCCCCTGAGTAGCACTGGGGGCTCGGTTCATGTTCTTCACCCTCCTTTCCTGATGGGCGCTGGGGGCTCACTTCATTTTCATCACCCTTCTTCACTGATGGGTACTGGGTGCTCGGTTCTTGTACATCACCACCCTTTCCTGATAGGCTGTGGGGGGTCCGTTCATGTTCTTCACCCTCTTTTCCTGAAGCGTTCTGGGGGCTCGCTTCCTGTTCACCATCCTTTCCTGATAGGCTGTGGGGGCTCGGTTCATGTACATCACCCTCCTTTCCTGGAGGGCTCTGGGAGGCTTTACCGCCCACTTGGTCCAACGTAGACCCCGACGTAGGTCGACAATCTGACAGTACTGTGCTACTAGTCTCCTCCACCACCTCTGCACACAACAATTCCACACGATCTTCCAGGCAGGAGGAGGACGCCCCCGTAGTGCATTCTGTGCTGACCAAGAAGCTGTAGTTGTGGTCTGATAAATTTACTTGCTGTGGATCTTCTGGTTCGACCGTGGAGGACTTCACAGCCTCATCTGGTGTGGTGGGCCCTGCTGTGACCCCTTCAACAGTCTCTTCTTCCTCCACAGCAGCGGCACCGTTTCGTCTTTCAAACACATCATCATGGCTGATTTTGTTGGCATTGTGTGAGGGGCAGGAAGAGGAACGAGGGTCCTCCTCTCCACCACATATCAACCCCTCAACAACTTCGCTGCTGGTGGAGTTTAGGTGCTGGAATTTCTCTGGGCAGAAATGGGTGGATAGAGTCATGAAGCCCGCTGTTGCTTTATCTCCCAGCCCTACAGGGTGAAGTAGCCGCTCACACTGCTGGTTTATTAGATGCATCACCTCCAGAGGACTATTGCCCTGGTCAGGAAGGAGGACATTTGGCTCCAACATCCCTCCTCCTTCCCTCTTTCCATCAGAAAATAGAGAAGAGGACATGCATTCAGTAGGTGGTAACTGCCTGTGTTCTGGATTTCCATCGTAAGGGATATGTTGGTCTTGGACTTGGGGAGGTAGAACCAACTTCGAGGCTTCTTGAATGAGATATAAGATAGAAGAATGGGGAACTTGAGTGTCATGGCTTTCGATAAGGTTTGTTGAAATATGGGTGCTTTTCGTTGATTCTTGTGAACTCATGGCCCACCCTTGCACTGATCTTCTTCCAGTTTGATTAACTATATATAAAAAATAAATTAATTAATGCTGGTAATATTTAACATAATTTACTTGCTGATTTGGAAGATTAAACATTTTAGTTTTGCTTTAATTATTGCACTTTTGAGGTAGCCCTTTACATAGTGGACTTGATTGAACAAGGTCAAGTTTGTAAAAATCCCCACCATGCCGGCAGGGGGCAACTAAATACAACCGCCCAATAATTACAAAACTGGGCATGACAATACAGTGATCATTCAATATAACTTTTAATAGACATGTATTCCAATCAAGTAATTTAATTGACCTTAGAACAGACTTCTTAAACCGTTTAATAAAAGCTGTTTCAATGATCTTCGTCGGCTATTGTTATGTGGTAAGACTTAAATTGTTAAAATTATTGGGCCCCTTAGCAAGACCTGTCAAATTAGCATTATTCACAGCCACCGGCAAATAGTCAATGTTGATGGCACGTAAAAGTGAACCATTTACTTACCGACCGGTATCAATAAATATTTTAATAACAATGTTACACGCGTTTGCATTCGGTCTACAATGTAGCCATTTTCAGCGCCATCTGAAACTGTAGCATGTTCGGAATCTTGACAAGTGGAAGTGTCTGACTAGCTTTGCTGGGCGCGCGCTCACGTCAAACCCTCAAACATTCAGGATTTGATGACAGTTAATGTGATCATCCCGTACTTGGTTTACATTAAACCATAATCTTTATTTGCCTATTATGTCGTCTTCAGGTAGAAGATCATCAAAGGCACAAAATAAACTCACTTACCATTCTCATCAGCCCACTGGTTGAAGTTGAAATTGGGGACAAATTCAAAGTCTATGGCTCTGGACGTCACGTGCCCATAGATTGGCCCGGACAAACAGGTGAAATAAATTACCGGTAGGCCTATGTGAATTGTTTTCCGAACTGTTGCCGTTTCAAAGTAGCTGCATATTTTTATACATGGGCATTTTTTCTCCCGTTTAGATGGAAACGCAACATGGGGATACAAATTAAAACTCCATTGTAACAGGTACATTTAGCCTCCTAACTGGGATATTTTTTAAGCTGGATTTTTGATATGTGGGTTTTAAAAATCTGCTTATGTGGAAACCAATGTAACCAGGAGAAAAAACATCCAAAATATCCTAATACATGGAAACAGCTCCTGAGGTAGAACTGGTTGGATGCCCATACCTACGTAATGTATACAGGTTTCAGCTTCAGAAAGTAAAAACACACGTGTATCACACCTGTAACTTTCTGGGAAAACAAGCGGAATATGTTAGGGCTTTTACTTTTGGAAATTGGGAATTCCACCTCTCTTTAAAAATTTCAAATAGCTAGAGATGTGGAAATGCAAACAATAATATTGATACACTCAATATTACTCTTCGAGTTTAATAATAGTTTATTTAAACTCAATTGCATTACTTGAAAACAACCAATAATTACATTGTGCGTTGAAATGACATTTACAGTACTGACAAACAGAAAAAAATACAACATCCTTGACTATACAATTGTGGAAACTCTGTTTTAACTGTGTCTCTTGCTAGATAAATGTATGTGAATATGAAATGAATAGTGCAGTGGATTTTTGTAGTATAAACTACCGGTAAGCCAGAGGGTGTCCATTTGGAAGCGTACCTATGTTCCCCAGGTCCTATATTCCCTGGGTCCTATGTTCCCCGCAACTGGGGAACTTAGAACCCTTTTTTCAAAAAAGGGTTCCATGTTCCCCGTTGCTTCCAAGTACACTGCTGCCGCATAGCAAAGCACAAGTTGTTGTTGCACGTCTGACAGGTTAGGTCTAGGGATAGTTTTGGTCAGGGTACCAAAAAAGGACAACTCGGAAACATTGTATTACTGACAGGTTAGGTTTAGGGATGGTTTTGGGAAGGGCACAATTTGAAAACTCGGAAACATACAATGCGGGGAACGTAGAAGCCTTTTTTAGAAAAAGGGTCCTATGTTCCCCGGTCCCATACAAAGACCAGGGGACATAGGACCCGGGGAACATAGGACCCGGGGAACATAGGTACGCTCCCCCATTTCCTTTAGGATGCGAAGCACAGTATGCAGGCAGCTAAGCGTAGGGCAAGATGCTTGCTTTTTAAAACTTTAAGCTCCTATCCATCATGGTTCCTCATCAGGGAGTGAGTTACAATATGCGACCTTGCCTCCTCCACTTGTGCTTGTCTCCTCGTAACAGGAAGTAATATTTCATGATGACATCACTGACAGCAGCATTATATTTCAATATCTTGCAAAAGCTCATTTGTAAATTTTCTCATTTGCAATTGGGATGGTGAATGAAAAACAGTCCCTCAAAAGTTGTTGTGGCTAGGCTGACAGTTGGGAAACTTTACCGTTTTCTCCACGGAGGAGGGGCCAGGAGGCGGGACGAGGAGACAAGCACAAGTGGAGGAGGCAAGGTGGCATATTGTAACGCACTCCCTGTGTCTTTGTTGACAGCTGAAACCCTACATGTCATGGGCTGTGGATAGATGGAATACATACAGCCCTGCCTTATATTAACTACTGCATTACCTCCTACGATTGTGTATGTGTGTGTGTGTGTGTGTGTGTGTGTGTGTAGTCACAACTTGTGTGGTACTGCTAAAAACCCACTGAGAAACCTTGTAACATTTGTGCAACTGACTTGTCCCAGACAAAGAAAGGAATGTTCCTTTTGCATCCATCACCACTCTTGACAGGTTTAGTGTCAAAGAATTGTTTTTTTTTCCTAACACCGGTCAATGATAATAACAGTAATGTTTTAATACTCAAAAAAGGTCTGAAGTTCCTATGCTGCACAGCCAGTTTCCAAGGGGCTGGTGATGTGCAGTCATCAGTAATTCGAGGAAGACGAGAACAATCACAGCACCCTGGTGGACTTAAAGGACCAGTTCAGTCCATTTCAATATGCTGTTGTATTGCGCGCTACCCTATACATGTCAGTGCTCGGTGATGCCACATTTTCAGGCTCAGTCCTTTCCGAGATATGAGCTATTCTAATGGGGGCAGCGTTTATTTACATTTTTTTAAAAATGAACATAGGACTACTCCAAATATTTTACCAAAAGGTACCGCTATTTGCTAGTTGTCTGCTGATGTTGTATAACCTTTTGGATGTTTTTGGGAATAAATAAAAAATGTTTTTTTGAAATGGAAAAAAAGCGCTGCCCCCAGTACAATGACCAGGATCTCGGAAAAGGCTGAAGAAGGGTTAAAAAAAATCTCAGGTACTGACAAGTCCAGGGTAGTGTGAGCATTACAACTGCATGTTGAAATTGACTGAACTGGTCCTTTAATTCTGCTGCTCTTTTTCACTAAATAAAAAAAGCAGCAAAAGTAAGTGCACCAGTGTGCGGTGGTTCTTCTTGATTTCCTTGTGAGTGATGTATTTAATAGTTTTGGACTTCAGAGTTGTATTTTGTACCAGAAGGTTGGGGCTTGACGGGGCCTTGGGGTTAATCACATGCAGTTAAGAAGAGATGAAGTGAAATGTAACCTGTTTCCACACTGCAATGCACCATGTCTTTGGATACATGTTGAGGAGAGAATCCGGAACCAAACGGAAGGTTTTTTTGGATTGGGGGGGATGATTATCCTTTCAGTTCAGCAAAGAGTCAGCCAGGATGCTCCGCCAGTCTTTGAATTGCAGACCAACACACACTAACATCCTTGTGTTCCCCTCCCACCACCTCAGCCTGGACTTTTTTTTCTTTTTCCTGAACACAGTTAGGGCCTCCGCACACCGGCTCCGACAAAGTGCTGAGCACTGCTCTGCAAAAGTTCAATTCCATTGTTTTCAATACAACCCTGCACACTGGCGTCGATGTCTGCTAACGATTAGAGACTAGTTCTATTTTGTCGGCGCCGCCCCATTGACTATTCACACTCTGTTGGGGTGAAATTGTCTGCAGGGCGCTCGGAATTGTGTCGGAACTAAGCGAAAGTGCTCCGCAGTGCTGTCGGAACCGATGTGTGGAGGCCCTAACCTCCCTCTCCCCCCTCTTGTCAGCCAGTCCGTTGTCCGTCGGTGGGTCGGTCATCAGTGAGGCTTGGGGACGTGGCCGTCGGTCAGTCGGTGGGTCATCAGTGAGGCTTGGGGACGTGTCCGTCCACGTAGAAGTTGCGCGTGACCTTGGGCAGCGTGAGCTCCATGCCGTCCAGCTCCTTGGTCAGGATGATCTGGCAGCCCAGACGCGAGTTCTCCTGCAGCTTGGGGGCCATGTCCAGCATGTCGTCCTCCCTGGCACACAGGAACATCACACAGGTTTATGTACTGTATAGCTCCACACACAGTTCCATTACACCAGGGGTGGGGAACCTTTTTCATTTGAGGGGCCACTTCTAATTCATCCGAGGGCCATAAAAGTCCTCAGAGGGCCGTACTATGATAACAAACCAGGATTTCGCCCTGCACTTTAGGCCTACTGTACATCTTTACAAATGACCCTACAAACGGCCCTCGAAATATCAAGTTCCCCACTCCTGCATTACACCCTCTTGTATGATGACAGTGCATTTGAATAAACACAGAATACCAATGTACCCAAAATGGCTATTCTACAACTGCTGCCCACGGACGGCATAGGTCATAGCCATAAAAAATGTGTCAGGCATAGTTCATAAATTATACAGTATATCATTTTACAAGGCTATTCTGTGGCATATCATTTGAAATTACAGTATCATACTAGGGATGGGATATCTGTATCGGTATCGGTTTCAGATATCAACATAATTTAGAGATTGGATCGGATCGGAATTTTCCCAAAGTATCGGAACTTTCCTGATACTGACATTGAGCCATTTCCAATGTTAATTTGAAATCATAACACTTGCATATTAGTTTTCAGGATGAGATTGTTACTTTTTTACTTGTTACTTTTTACTTATTAATTAGTGTCCTGTTCTTCTAACTTCCTTCTCCGACCAAATAGTCTACTTGGGCCTACCTCAAGTTGAAACCCATGCATATATGTGGTTTTGGTATAGGATCGGAGTAGTATCGGTAGATATCCAAATTTAGATATCGGGTTCGGATCGGAAGTGAAAAAATGTGCATCCCTATCATACTGTACCTTTCATCTGGTTCTGGCAGCTTATCGAAAAAGTCCCCGTCTACATACACGTGACACGTAGAACATGCTAACGACGCTTCACAGGCCCCTACAAATGAAGCACACACATGACACAAGCTCATCAAGCTCTTCAGTTGCTCAAACGGGTCAAAGACGTCCAACATGACACTGTCCTTCAGTGCTAACAGATGCTTTTGCTTACTGTAACTGTGAAAAGTGAATGCATGAAAGCCAAGCCAAAAATAATAATTAAAAAAAACCTCTTTTTTTGCATTTACAATAAGCAAAAGTATCCGTTGCACTGAAGGACATGTTGGACGTCTTTGACCCAAACGACAGGCTCTCGTCACCGTGACGTCAGACAAGTTCCAATTGGAAAACAAAGCAGGGGTCAATGACAAAAGAGGAAGGGAAAAGTGTCATCTATAGATGTATATGACATTGGCTTAAAGGTGCACTGAGATTTGTAGTTGTTTATTTCCAGAATTCATGATGCCCATTCACTAAGGTTACCTTTTTCATGAATACTTACCACCACCATCAAATTTTAAGTATTCATTATGACAGGGAAAATTGCACTTTTCATACATGAAAAGGGGGATCTTCTCCATGGTCCGCCATTTTGAATTTCAAGAAATAGACATTTTTAGCTGACCATACTAGAAGGAAATATTAGTTTATTACTTACTAAACTTGAGCAGCATAGTTGCAGTACCTTTTTGACCATTTCCAGCACAGTGCACCTTTAAACTGCTTCAAATGCATTGAAATGTTCAGTGTTCAAAGGTGTCTGACGTCAGGTGAGAAGGGCCCATGATGAGGTTCTCCTCAAGGATTTCAAATTTCACTATTTAACCCATTAAGACCTGGACAAACATCTGTTGTAGCTTGCTAATGAAGTCATCAGATTTAATTGCTTTTTGGGAAAAAACAACACTTATCAATTACTTGTAGGTCGATCGATAAAGTCAATCAACTAAAAGTGAATGAATGAAATTAAATTAAATGGTCATTGTAGAGATGACCAATTTTGCACAAAGTGGAATGTTTATATGGAGACGCGGTTCAACTGTCACAAGTATAACGCTGTTGTCGAGAGCAGAGTGATGCATGGTTCAGGGGTCCGTTTCTCGAAAGCGTCTCTGCTGTCGTCGTTAGCAAAGTTCTTTGTAAGAGCGAATCAACTCTCTCTCAACAGCGACACTCAGTCACCACTAAATCCAAGGGAATGGTAAGACGGTCTTAAGACGGTCTTAACACGGTTAGCAACGACAAGAATCGAGAAACGGACCCCTGGTTAAGAGGACAGTCACATTTTTTGGAGGTGTGTGCATCGCAAAGCAGCCTCTGCGACACTTTGAGGCTGATTTGGCTTCTCTGCAGAGATTGGGCTTCAGGCCTTAATGGGTTGAATATGAAAGAGAGCCTAGTCAACTATAAATAACAGAGACGTGCTGGCTTGAGGCTCGTTCACACACGTCGCTGCTAGTTACTCGCTCTGCGACAACAGTCAATAGAATGTCTATGTATCCCAGTGAGACGAGGAGGCGAGTAGACGAGTAGGCGAGGAGTGTACAAGCGATGCGATGTGAGCGGGTTCCGAGTTCAAAATATTTTAACTTTGAGCGAGGCGAGTAAGTGAGTAACCAATTGGAATGCAGAGTTTGGAACTTCTCGCCTGTGCATTGGCAGTTAAAGCCACGGGAACGTAATTAGTGAACGTTCCATGAGCGAGTGGCGACTAGGCGAGTGAGCGAGAAGCTAGTAACTAGCGGCGACGTGTGTGAACGAGGCTTTACAGTGAGATGTTTACCTTCCAACTCAATGCCATGCTTGTGAGCAAGATAGAGGACATTATCCCCAACTTTGGCCTTCACTGGTATCCTCTGTCCAGATCGGTCTATGTACACCACGTTGACGCTGGAGGCATGAGAAGAGAAAAGGGACAACATTGACATGTGAATTAGTAGATACATTCCCATGTCATATTCAAAATTACAAGATTTAAATCTATCATAGTCATCCATATTTAACTCTAAATAAAGGAGAATGCTAGTAATGCAATATGCACTATTGGCCATGTCATTCCATGCACAACTATTTATTTCAAGCACAATTTCTTTACCTTAAGACTTTGATTACATGGGCTCCACCATGGGCCACACCATGCCCTGTCGATCATACTTGCCCTGTCAAGCTTTCATGACCTGTACTGACAACTAACCCAGAATGAATACATCAATTTGGTCACAGCCCTTTTAGTACAGGGGTATTGATGTTGGAATGAATTATCAACAGGTGACAAGGCCATAGAAGGTGACAGCCCACGTGGTAAACTCCCATTGTCATTGACACACAGCACTCCACAGCACACAGCACTCACTCCACACATAAAAAAATGCATTTATGCCTCACCCGCACTTTATCTAACACATTTATATACACTGAATTAATACATTTTTACCCCACAACTGCACGACCCACTTGTGCGTCCCGACCCACCAGTTAAGAAACACTGTTCAGGTTAGGACTCTGTGTAGGCCAGTAAAGTTCATCCATACCAGACTCTGTCAATCAGTGTCTTTATGGACCTTGCTTTGTGCACAGGTGCACAGTCATGTTGGAAGATGAAGGGGCCCGCTCCAAACTGTTCCCAAAAGGTTGGGAGCATGGAATTGTACAAAATGTTTTGGTATTTTGAAGCTTTCAAAGTTTATCTTACTTGAACTACTGTAAGGGGCCATGCCCACCTCCAGAAAAACAACCCCACACCATAATCCCTCATAAACCAAATTTCACACTCGGCACAGTGCAGTCCGAAATGCACCAATGTTCTCCAAACTGCTCCATGGCTGCCATGCTTTACACCACTGCTTTGCATTGCATTCCAATGCTTTGTCTTGCACTTGGGTGAGGTAAAAAAATATATAAAAATAAAAAATAAAAGGGATGGGTAAGGGTCATGGGTAAGTGGTTAGGGCGTCAGACTTATAGCGCAATGGTTGCCGGTTCGACTCCCAACCCACCAGGTTGGTGGGGGGAGTAATTAACCAGTGGCTCTCCAACCAACCATCCTCCTCCACAACTGAGGTACCCTGAGCATGGTACCGTCCTGCTGCACTGCTCCCTTACGGCGCCATTGGGGGCTGCCCCACTGACTTGTATAGTATAGAAGTCAGTGGGCTGCCCCCTTACACAGGCGAGGCATAAATGCAATTTCGTTGTGTACAGTGAACACTTGTGTGCTGTGGAGTGCTGTGTCACAATGACAATGGGAGTTGGAGTTTCCCAGATGGGCTTTCACTTTTTTTCCACTATGGCTTGGATGCAGCCGCTTGACCATTCAAACCCATCCCATGAAGCTCTCTGTGTATAATGTACTTGGGCTAATCTGAAGGTCACATGAAGTTTGGAGCTCTCTGTGGCAATTAAGTCATCCTGATAAATTGACTGGACTACTGAGGAGGAGAATGAGCTTTGAAATGTCCTCTTCTGACACATTAGTTGACTTCAATGTACTATGTTTGTTATGCAAAGACAGTAAGTGCATTGGAGGCAGCAGTGCAGACCAAGGAGTATTAAGCGCCTTGAATCAAGTTCTCCTGTTCCAGGTCACTTGACACCTGAGACTCCTAAGAAGACATGTTTGTCAAAGGACACATTTTATTAGACCTCGCACAGAGACGAGATGAAAAAAAGAGGATATTAACAAACATTGATAATCCTCCGGTGTCCACAGTCAGCAAGCGAGTTTCAAAACAGCACAGAATGTCTACTCACGCATCTCCTTGCTCCTCTGGATTAGTGTGCTCCTCAATGTGGTGTCGAGCTGTGGATTTGGAGGACAAAACAGCAAAGCTGACATGTTTATCATCAATGGCAATCGAGTTGGTGAGCGTAGTCAACAAGCCCTGCCTCTCCGTGACATAAGACATTCTGAAGATGACCGTGACATTAGGCAACCATGCGTTTATGAAACCAAGTTGTTTTTGAAGCCACAGGAGACGACATTCTTTTCATACTGCTGGAGGAGTAATTTTGAACATTCTGGTCTGACTGTTCGTTCGACTGTTAATGAGTGCATGTTCTAAAAACAAGTTGCATGCGAGGCAGTTATATGGTCAAGCTAATCAAATACCTGTTAGCAGTGCTAACGACACTTACGGATAGATGTCTGTAGATTCCTATTTGGTGATCGAAAATGATCCACGGCGGCGACTTTAGCTCCACCTGTAATAGCATTCCTACATATTCTGTTTAAAGGACAACGGTTACAGTCGGGGGCAACTCTGGACATTCTCAAAGTGAGTTGCCCCACGCTCACTCGGGCAGCGACGGAGGCCGCCATGACAGTGTTTTGGTCACGTGTTTCCAGGTTGGAGAGACGGGAGAGAGGATGACGTTGTCAGTACCTGATGTGCGGCGAGTGCAAATGTTGTGCACCGACGCAGGACAAAGGGGAGAAATTAAATGAACAAAATCTGCACTTGTTACGTCAAGCATTCGTTGATTGTAATATTCACACATGAATCATTATCTGAAAATAAATTATGGACAAGGCAACAAAGCTGGCAAACACAAAAGTCGTTTTCTTCAGAACAGGCTGGCAAACACAGAAGCCGCACGCGCAATAGCACATCTGCATTCGAGTCATATTTGGGGGTGACATCGTTTCAGTTTCGAAAACTCTACCAGAGGGGGGCAGCATTGCCCCAAAAACAGTTTACCATTTGGTCTGCCTGAAGGCTGTCATTCCCATGGTTCATCTACCTCCTGAATTAGCTACTATTCTATAGCCTATTAGTAGGCCTAGTAAGTCCATGCTGTGAGCACACCCCAGGTTCAGTAACAGAAGTTCAACTGATTATTGGCATGGCAACATGGCAATGCATAAGGATTCATTTTTCACAGCCTTTTTAAAGCTATATATATATAATATGTCTATAGGGCCTATGCTGGCTGGCTAAATGTGTAGTGCAAAACTGTTACCTGAATGGGCCTGTATCAAAAATGCTTAGTCCTGCATATGTCAGCTAAGCTTACTTTTATGAAATGTGCACCTGGGGGGGAAAGTTTACCTTTAATGCAGGGGTGGGGAACCTATGTCTCAAGGGCCGTTTGCGACCCTCGGAGGACTTTTCCGGCCCTCGGATGAATTTGAAGTGGCCCCTCGAATGAAAAAGGTTCCCCACCCCTGCTCTAATGCAGTGTGACAATCAAGGGAACTTTTGAGGTATGAACATCCTTTTAAAAGCCTGCCCCTCCCTTCTCCCCTCTTTGTGGTGTCAAATCAAATCATTCATCTCTGCGCTTGGAGGTGGGCATGTGTAGGCCACTGCTGCCTCTCCTCTCCTCTCCTCTCTAACTTGGGTGGGGATTTGCTTTAAGATGCCAGCAGTGTGTGTCCCCTGCCCAAGGCATGTTCTGACTTTGAAGACAGCGTTACAGCTCAGAAATTTGCAGAGTTGGGCATGGCTGTTTTTCTCCAGAATCACCAGTCACATCAATAATGTGGGTTTTTTTTTCTACTGTTGAAAATGCATATTTTCTCTCTCTTACAAACGCAACTTCTTTTTCATTCAGCCCTCTCTGTTCAATGTTTGGCCTCTAGCCTGCCCACCCACTCATGGACAGAGTCCTTTAGCTGCTATAGTAGACAAACTGTGGAAGCAGCTCCGACTAACTAACTGACTAAACAGAAAAACAAACAAACAAACAAACAAATAAATAAAACAGCGTCAACCTTTTAAAACACAAAATGGCTGGTAGCTCAAAAAAAGTCGCAGTATCTTCTTCAAGTATATTTGTTGGGTGCTGTTGGAAGAAGGGGATCAGTTCAATTCAAAAAAGGGAAAATCCAGGCAACTCCAGGTGAAAAAGAGGAAGTCCATTGAACAGCCTTTATTATCTCAGGCCTAAAACATGATTAAAAAAGCCAACATGTTTCGACCGCACTGGTCTTCATCAGGGCTTTGTCCAACCTTTATTTGTTTTTAGTCGGAAGATTTGTGAAACTGTTTATATACCTTCTGCTGATTAGTGTTATAACTTTTATGGCCTGTAACCAAGTATTTTAATGTTTACTTTCTTTGCACTTAAATCTTTACGTTTACTGCTGTAATCAATCTTGATATTTTGTCTTTTTTAATTTTAAACACACGTTCAAGCAAACTGCTTGAACAAAAACACTGTCCCAGAATGGTGTCCTCCTCAGAACAGATAGTGGGTAAGATAAGTCACTCGAGCTTGTCAGAGCTCACACACGCAGAGGCTTTTGGTCTTTACCTTAGCAGTGACCCTTGTCCTTGTGTGTGTGTGTGTGTGTGTGTGTGTGTGTGTGTGTGTGTGTGTGTGTGTGTGTGTGTGTGTGTGTGTGTGTGTGTGTGTGTGTGTGTGTGTGTGTGCGTGTGTGCGTGTGTGTGCACGCATGTGTAAGCGTGCGCGCGCGCGTGTGTGTCCGTGTGTGTGTGTGTGTGTGTGTGTGTGTGTGTGTGTGCGCGCGCGTGCGTGCGTGCGTGCGTTTGTGCGTGCGTGCGTGCGTGTGTGAGAAGCAGTTCACCACATGTTCAGCCCCTGTCCAGATCCATTCCCACTGTCTGTAGTATATTGTCAGGGGAAACTCATCCACATACAGGTTTTTAGGAACATTTTAAAGGGCCCTTTGATTAGTTTATTTCTTTAAGCCAACTTTTGTTCCCACCAATAAATACCACACGATCCTTGAATATACAGCACCGTTACATTTAGCACAGACATTTAATGGCTCTTGGATTTACTGTCAACATAAAGCTGCCTGTTGGGACTCTTGACATGTTTAAAGCTCTGAGAGTCTCTGTGACAACACCTTAAGCAGGCCCCAAATCAGTCTTTAAAAAAAAAAAAAAACATTGCGTAGTTCAACACTTCAACTCCTCTTGCTCCCTAGACACTAGTAAGTGTCCCCCACCCCGCCCCTGACTTAACGTTGTACTAGCACAGCTGGTATACAGACTATAGGCCAGTGGTCCTCAAAGTTTCTTTTTTTTAAATGAACGACCCCTTGACGTCATCATAACCCTAACTCTCTAGGTCGTCCCCAGACGAGCCTTCCATTGTTGCTTCCAGTCATCCCGATTCTCCATACATCTTTTCAATTCGCTGGTACGCTGGGTTCCTGCGTCCCTCTTGAGTATGTCCGCATATGTTAGTGTGGGACGTCCTCTTAACCGGCACCCACGCGACGGTTCCCACAGCACCAGTTTGCTGGCTGGCAGTTCTGGGTGCCTTTGGCAGTATCCTGCAAGTCTCATTCTCCTTCTCTCAACAGCCCCTTGACCTCATTATAAGACTGTCAACACCCCCTTTAGAATTAAAAAAATAAAATAGACTAATGCCCCCCAACTGAGCAACGCCCCCTCTCATCTGTATCTTTGTCATCAACGCCCCCCCTAGAGCTTCCTGACACCCCCTGGGGGGAACGTAGAGCCCCCATTGAGAAACACTACTGTAGGCCTATATGTCTGAGGGCTGGGGTGTGGAATTCAGGAAGTTATAGTACTCTTTAGCTTCCTGTCCCTGTCCCTCTCAGTTATATCCTTTTCAACGCCCCCCTATAGGGCTTCCTAACGCCCACTCTAGAGCCCCCGTTGAGGAACACTACTGTAGGCCTATATGTCTGGGGGCTAGGGTGTGGGATTCAGGAAGTTGGGGAGCTCTTAAGCTTCAGCTTCCTGTCCCAGCCAGACGTAGGTGTCGGGGTGCTGAGGCGTGAGGCGTGAGATGAGATGTGTCGCACACCTGAGTGCACTCTGGGAAAGACATTTGGAGACACACACACACACACACACACACAGGGCTGGACTTGGGGAGAAATAGGGTCTGGGCACGTTTGGCTTTAAGGGGCCCTTCATAAATGGCGGCGCAGAACTGACTCACCGGTGGGCCCGCACCCTCGTTGGCCTCTATTTTCAGAAATGTTAAAAAATAAAAACTTTTTGTTTTTGTTTTTTGCATTTCTGAAATTAGGGGCCCACGAGGGTGCGGGGCCCACCGGGAAATGCCCGCTATGCCAGATGGCCAATAGGGGCCCACGAGGGTGCGGGGCCCACCGGGAAATGCCCGCTATGCCAGATGGCCAGTCCAGCCCTGCGTCTCACACACAGGCCCGCTACAGCTCACTGCCCCGTCACAAACTGTTAACCAATCGCAAAACACAAATCAAGTCAAGTCAAGTCGAGTGTATTTTATCGTCAAAGATCTATGTAACAGGGTTAGCACAGAAGTTTGAAATTGCGTTTGACCAGTCAAAACACAATGTGCAATGTGCAAAACAATGTGCAAAACACACACACAGCAAGACTTGACAAGTTGTGTGATAACAGAAAAAAGCTATGTATTAATGATCCCTTTATGTCAGTGTTTCTCAATTGGTGGGTCGCGACCCAAAAGTGGGTCGCGGAGGGGTCATGGGTGGGTCGCAGAGCCGTGGTGTAAGAAAAAAAACGTAACTCATTGATTCGCTAAAAAAAAACAAAAAAACATCCAACTTTTCCTGCAACAATTTACAACTTTTATTTTGATAGGCGATTGAACTGGTGTCATCTGTCATCATAGATAAAATCAGAATGTTTATGCGAGATAGTAGCGTGCAACCAGTCATTCGAGTGTCGCTAAAAAAAATTGGGTCGCGACCGAATGAGAGTGGAAAATGGTGGGTCCCAAGACTGTTCCAGTTGAGAACCACTGCTTTAGGTACTGTAGGACCTGGGTTCTCATCCACTATCCATCACACTGTTGAATTGCTTGAAGGTCAATAGACCGAAACGTCGGAAGTAAACAATGCAAATGTGAACAGTGTGCGTGAGCTTTCTTGTCTCTTCTCATCCAAACAACAAGGCAAACTGCTGAGTCCACCAATGTCCCCCACCACACACACACACACACACAAATACACACACACACACACACACACACACACACGCACACACACACACACACACACACACACACACACACACACACACACACACACACAACACACACACAAACACACACACACTATAAGTCTCAGGAGAAGTCCAAAAAACAGCACACAAAAACAACACAACACACACAAACACACACACACACACTGAAAAGAAAAAATCCCTCCTCTCCCGTTATTCCCAAGCTAGTTTTTCTTTCCCGGTCCGGTCCGGTGCTCTCACAGACAGACGTGGAGTAGTCCGCAAAGGTTGCCAGCCACAGTCCATTTGGTAACCCCAGGGCCCTTGACTCCGGTCGCTTAGGGCATCTATGTCTGCATTCCCATTCCGGCTGCCTAGACGCATCACCTGGGGAATTGGGGAATTGGGGCGGGAGGAAGAGGAGGGGGGGGGGAGGGGGGAGGAAGAGGAGGGGTGGGGGGTCATGAGTAGCCACAGTGCTGCTGAAATGTTTCACTGAGAGCAGAGATCAGAATCTCTGGTAGTTTGTATCTACACAAAATGCCCATGTTTGCACTGTACATACACGGGTCATTTCAGAATTGTGGGTACATTTCAGGTTTTGACAAAAGTAAAATAAAATGTTTTATTTCTGTGAAACTTTTTATCAATTCTCAAAGAACATACTTTCAATTGTACACTTCCAGTATTTGCCAAGCTTAAACATGTATGATTTTTATTATTTTATGTAAAAATCAGAGAACTATGGGTACATTCTGTCAACTCTGTTACGGGCAAATTAAGGTAAATATCAACTAAATGCAATAGCCTACATGGTAAAATCATGTGTTCCCTGACAGAGTATTTGTCCATATATCCATTTATTTAACTTTGAGTTTTCTATGATAAATATTCTTTTTTCAGGAGTTAAAACATTGAGACGTTTCACTGAAAAGTTGCCAAGAGTGTTTACATTTTCTACATAAATAGCTTTAAAAATGTGTTAAATGCTTTGAAATTTCATGTAATGAGTTAGTTAGTTATGGCACTGCTTCTGTTGTATGTATTAACAAGAAAACATGTTTAATTATCTGTTTTTAAGCAAAAACAAACAACTTTTGTAACAGAGTTGACGGGACAAACATAACAGAGGTTGACACTGTCAAGCTCTGATATTGTGTTGCCAGATTTTTCTTACCATTTCCAGCCCAAACAGTGCTCAAAAACCTAAATTCTAAATTCTTCCCAATTTCAACAAAGTGTATTGATTTCTGAGGCAATACAAACATTTTTCTTAATCATTTTTACCCACAGATGGCCATGCCAAGCAGCCCAATTGGGCGGGTAACCGCCCAATCTGGCAACACTGGCAAATTGTAACAGAGTTGACGATAACAGAGTTGATTTTTTTTCACTATTTTGAGATTTTACTCCATGTGCTATCTCTAACTAGATACCACACATCATAACTAAAGCCACACTTTAATGAAGTTTCATAGTAAAATTGATTTTAGAAAATTGAAAGAGAGATTTACTACAGAATCATAGTAACAGAGTTGACGCACAATAAATATACTCTTGGTGTGTTCTCAACATTTAGCACAAATTATTAGGAGAGACAGTTAAACATACCATAGTTCCCTTCCAAGGAAGTGAAGAAAAGGAAGTGACACCATTTGGTGCAGGTTACATGGTTTTATATAAATGCTATAGGTTATTTTTATGTTGTTTTATGCCAGACGTAACAGAGTTGACAAACCCCTGGGACAGGTAAAAAACATTTTTTTTAAATATCAAGATCAGCTGTGTTACAGGAAAAAAACATTCTCTGCAACAGAATATATTTATATTTATAGATTTATCATAAAAAATCTGCAAATGTTACAGAATTATGTTATGTTTATTCAAGTTGAACATGTGAATCTCTATAGTGGGACATACGATTTTGATGATTTTAGGGGGTTTTGGAATCATTGAATGAATATTTAACAAATAAATTGTGCATAAAATGTACACCAAACATTGTGCTCAGTGAACATACAGTCTATTTAGTGATAATATTGAAAGTAAATTCTGAAAATTATTTTTTTTTTGCGTGGGACACCAAATGTACCCGCAATTCTGAAATGGCCCACACATACACGTACACACATGAATCCAGACTAGAAGTTGTGCAAGTGCATAAAACGCAATGTCTTGTGTTTGCATTTTGGGGGGGGGGCTTTTCAAGCATTTATTGGTGTTTATCAGACAGAACTGAAGCAGAGACAGGAAGCGAGTTGGGAGAAAGAGACGGGGAAGGGAATCAAACCTGGGTCAGCCGCGTGGTAGACGAGTGCCCTACCGTTAGCGCCACGGTAGGACCGTTTGCATGCAGTAATGTGCATTATTATATGGTGTGACGTCATCGGTCGAATGCTCCATTCATTTCAACGGGGCTCCCCAACGTTCGCACGTCTGTTATTTTTCGATAACGGACGGGTTGGTCTATAACAGACCGCTGTCAATGGCAACAAGACTTTTCACTGCTAAAGCGACTTTTCAACAAGACTCTAATCAGCTGCTGTGATAGACTACACCTGTTGTCCTGGCTACCTAGCTGTTGCCTAGCGGTGTTCCACAACGGCACTGTTTTGTTTTGCGCAGCAACAATCTTAACACATTGAGTACCGACGACGTAATAATGCGTTTTTCACGCCCATGCGTTGTATACCAAAACGCAAAAATACGTTTTTGCATTTAAATATCATATTTTGAATCTACACCCTTCAATGGACAATATATGTGATTTTGGTAGCTCTGTGATGGACATAAATGACAACATTTGCAGTCCAAAGTTGTTTGATTGTTATGATGTTTAAGTGTTATGATTTGGATATTTTAATTTAACTTACCAAGATGTCTGGATGCCAACCCATGTCGCCTATCGCGCTGCCTGCATTGATTTCCCTAGTACGGTCACTGTAGCATGTGTTGTCTCTGACTTCACGCAATAGGTAAACACCATTGTATAGTGCCTGGAGTATCTTGAACTTTCTGGACTTGCTAGACCTTTACCAGATCCTTGGATCCAAATGGCACCCGATATGTGATTGCAGTAATGCGCTCCGATTTGGACGTTTGATCGCCAAAAAGATAAGTTTCTGTGTCTGCCTGTATGTGAGAAGCCAGAAGCTAGCATGGCTACATATCATGATTCCCTGATTGTCGCTCCCAACGCAGGACGCTCCCCTGTCGGCTCGCTCCCACTAGCCAGACTATCGATCCGGGTGGGACTACACGTCCGGGAGTGATAGAAACACCTGGGACTACACGTCCGGGAGCGATCTCAGTTGGGAGTGTCCATCTGCCACGCATATTATTCGGATCGGATGGGCTAGGCTACATCTAAGCATCATATCATTTGGATTTGTTGTCAATGTTGGGCTATTATTTCGGGAGTCATCGGGAGCTATTTTAGCAAATGTCTCACCCTCTGCATGTGTGCAAAGAGTTTGTGATCAGTCCACGTGAAAAACGGGGATTTCAAAGGGCATCGATTGCTGGTGTCGTAGTGTGACAGAGCAGGAGGTGTGCTGCCGTATTCGTGAATCGTGCTATGTTGTTTCCCTAGTAGCCTACGATCGGTAGCGTGTATTGTGTCTGACTTCACGCAATAGGTAAACACAGAGACCATTGTATATCGTGCCAGGAGTATCTTGAACTTTCTGGGCTTGCTACCTAGACCTTTACCAGCTCCTTGGATCAAAATGGCACCCGAATTGTAATTGGAGTAATGCGCTCCGATTTAGAAGTTTGATCGCCAACCAGATAAGTTTATTTGATTATTCACCCCTATGTTGAACTGTCTTCCTGTATGTGAAAAGCCAGAAGCTAGCATAGATGGCTACATATGGATCGGATGGGCTACATCTAAGCATCATATCATTGGGATTTGTTGTCAATGTTGGGCTATTATTTCGGGAGTCATCGGGAACTATTTTAGCAAATGTCCGACCTTCTGCATGTGTGCAAAGAGCTTGTGTTCAGTCTGTGTGAAAAACGTGGATTTCGAAGGGCATTGATTGCCGGTGTCGTAGTGGTTTAGAGCAGGAGGTGTGTCTTGGCGTGCAGGAAGATGTGTGTCAGAGCTAACCTTGCACCAAATTGTGATTAAAACCAACTCATCCCCTTTCAAACTCGTCACATTCTGAAGAAGCGCACCCTTCACAAAAACCTCAATATCTCCGATTGTAGCTGAATTCCATGGATACCCACTTCGGTTTAGCGTGGGTTTACTCGGCAATAAAAGCTCGTAGAGACACACAGTTTTCACCTACTAAGAGGGCAGCGTCTCCACTTTCAAACGAGTCATAACATATTTCAGTGGCCCTATCACATAACAAGCTGTGAGTCTACAAAAAAACGTAAAAAAGGGCTTAGAACGCTGGTATTCTACGACATAATTCCGTGAGCAACGCCGGTATTCAATGTGTTAACATTAAATAGGCCTAAAGAAATGTCCCCGCCATGTGTGAATCATTTTAGTATATCCATATAATAAGCGGGTTAACTTTCGGCGAGTCGGTCGCTTTGTGGAAAAGCAGCACTTCAGAGAGAACAAGACCCTCCGCTCCGCATCGGGGTCTAAAGATTCTCTCTGTCGTGCTGCTATTCCACGGTAGCGACCTTCTCGCCGAACGTTAACCCTTACTTATTATATGGTTGTGACGTCATCTGTCGAATGCTCCATTCATTTCAACGGGGCTCCCCAACGTTCGGACGTCTGTTATTTTTCGATAACGGACGGGTTGGTCTATAACAGACCGCTGTCAATGGCAACAAGACTTTTCACTGCTAAAGCGACTTTTCAACAAGACTCTAATCAGCTGCTGTGATAGACAGCACCCGTTGTCCTGGCTACCGCTGTCAA
>NC_085857.1:6334499-6344499 GCF_034702125.1 Engraulis encrasicolus | reverse complement strand
ATATTTCGTATAAGTAAAAAGATTGGAAAATAGTGCTGTTTTTGGATGAATGCCAATCAGATGTGTGCTGTATTTGTGCCATGTTGTTGTATATGTTACAGTAGGCCCTATGTGTATGCCATATTTAAAGGTGCACCATGCAATATTTGTTGTAGCTTATTTCCAGCTAGGGTGACCACCTGCTAATAAGTCCAAGGGGGGACAAGGGGTATGCTTCGGAGGGACAATGTGGGACAGACACCCCCCCCACACACACACACACACACACACACACACACACACACATGTGTCTTTAGGCAATATAGGCCTATATATAATCAAAGTGACAGTCAAGAAAGACAAATAAAAAATCATGAGTGAAGTTCTTCGTCAGGTTGTTTTTTTTCCGGGAAGCTTATTTAGACTGTCTAGGCCTGTGTTATATACAAATATTACATTTAAAGTCTCATGCTTCATATGACAAATGTGCAGAATTCATATAAATATTGGTGTCAGAAACTGTTTAAGAAATGTACAAATTAAATAAGGTTTGCATATAATTAAATGTATAAACTTTAAAAATATAATATATTATAGTATAAATTTTTAAAATTTATATACGAATATTACATTTCAAGTTGTAAACTTCATATAAACTTAATATAGGAAGTCTGTAAAATCCAACTACGGAACATGTACGGAACATACGTGTGATGGAGTGACCATCACTAGGGTTGTGGGTGTGTTCTGACTAACATGCCAACAAGCCTGGCTCTTTGGTGTAGCGGTCAGAGCCCCGGTTTACTACCCCAGAAGGTCTGGGTTCAAGTCCCAGCTGGGCAACTCTACTCCCCTTCGCTATGAATGGTGTCAGAAGTGGGATGGTACCGTGAGGCCATCGGAAGCGTACCCATGGTGTGTGAGCCGTAATTCCATGTGAGGGACCCCCAGGATTGGTTACCCCCGTGTGAGGGACCTCAGTGATAGGTGAAGCATTGATGATGGGGCACATTGGATGGGAGAAGCATGATGGGCAGTTGCGTGAGGGACACCATGAGTGTGTGAAGCGCACGCGTGCGCTTCCCGAAGGGGAAGGCAATGTGATGGAGTGACCATCACTAGGGTTGTGGGTGTGTTCTGACTAACATGCCAACGAGCCTGGCTCTTTGGTGTAGCGGTCAGAGTCCCACACGTAAATTGAATAAGACTTCAATATGATTTTAACATAAAACGTGCATTATTTCTATAGGAATATAGTAGTTTTCTCCTATGTTTTAGTCAATATAATATAGTATTATGCATTGTTGGCATGTCAAACTCTTATAAGAATTTATACTGCATGCAGTCATGTTATATGGCATGCGTATAAGTTCCATATAGTATTTCTTTTCGAAAAGGGGCCATAATCGACTATCATGATAGACATATATTAGAAAACGTATAAGTGACTCTTGCAAATCTGGCACATTTTTTCTATACGATTTCATGTAAGGAACATGCATGTTTGCAGTATATGAATCATATAATTCTTTTTCATATGGGTATGCACAAAGAATCTGACAGGGGGTCAAAGGGGTCTCTTGTCCCAGGCCCCGGGAGAAAGAAGGCCCCAGAATTGGGTCCTCATGACATTGCATGTACAGTATTGGGTTTGGAGCCCTTTCAGATGGCTTTGTCCCGGGCCCAGCCAAAGCTGTCATCGGCCCTGGTTACCTTGTATGCATTGTTATGTCTGAATTAGAACACAGATCCATTTCTTTACGTAGTGGTGGTATCACAGCACCAAGAAGACCATCGATTGTCCTCTTTCTGGATTTTTGTCATGCACATTGCGACATGCACCTTCAATATACACACCAGTTGTGTTGTGGCAAATATACAATAAGTTTGGAGCGTGGAGGTGGAGGTGGAGGAGGTGGAGGTGGAGGTGGCTATGTTTGGGGTAGACGTCTGTCCATCATCAGAAGAGGAGAATGAGAGCACAGCCCACTCTCTTGGGTGCCATCTGACCTGCCCTGTTTTTTGTGTTGGGGGGGGAGGGGGTGTACAGGTTAAGGGGCCACAGCTGGCGTCTCGCAGGGGTCCTTTTTTTGGGAGGGGGTGTGGGATGGGGTGTGGGATGGGGTGTGGGATGGAGGGTCGTTTTGCTGCAGTCACTTCCTGCCGTCAAGGAGGTAAGATTGATGACCCTACACAGACAGAGACGGAGACAGAGAGACTTCCTTATACTTTCATTGCCTTGTACAGCACAGCATGACCCATATTTCATTAGAGTAGAACGGAATTGAGTTGAATTGAGCTGAGGTGTGAAGATTGAGGAAACTAGGTCAACGGTGCCGAGGGCAACTTGACAGAGCGACCCGCGAGCGCGCTATAGAGTCACTGCACACAACTACAAACGTATAAAACCAGACTGAGATAAAGAGACAAACAGAGAAAAAAACAGACAGACAAACAAAAAAGAATACCAACTTGAAAAACACAGACACACAAAGAAACCAAGAACAAAAATAGAGAAAGAACAAACAGAGTGAGGGGGTGGTGGTGCATAATTGCATACGGTATGCAGTGATTCTGTTGAGGCCGTACACACCTCGGAGAGACAGTGACCCAGAGAACAAGCTATAGAGCAACTGGCCCTGCACACAACTATCAAACCAGACTGAGCAACACAGACACACAGAGAAAAAGACAGAAAGACAAACAAACAAAAACAAAGGCAAACTTGAAAAACGCAGACACACGAAGAAACCAAGAACAAAGAGAGAGAGATGAAACAGAGTGAGGGGGTGGTGGTGCATAATTGCATATGCAGTGATTCTGTTGAGGCCGTACACACCTCGGAGAGACGGTGACCCAGAGAGCGAGCTATAGAGTGCGTCTTAATATGCGACCTTGCCTCCTCCACTTGCTTCTCGTCATGATGACATCACTGACAACAGCATTATATTTCAATATCTTGCAAAAGCTCAATTGTAGAGTCTTTTTCTATTTTGCAATTGGGATGGTGAATGAAAAACAGTCCCTCAAAAGTTGTTGTGGCTAGGCTGACAGCTGGGAAACTTTATCGTTTTCTCCACGGAGGAGGAGCCAGGAGGCGGGACGCGGAGGCAAGCGCAAGTGGAGGAGGCCAGGTGACATATTGGAACGCACTCATAGAGTCACTGGCACTGCACACAACTATCAAACCAGACTGAGCAACAGAGACACAGACAGAGAAAAAGACAGAAACACACACCAAAACAAATGCAAACTTGAAAAACACAGAGGGACAAAAAGAGAGAGAACAAACAGAGTGAGGGGGTGGTGGTGCATATATACTTGCATATGCAGTGATTCTGTTGAGGCCGTGCACACAACAAACAAAAAACAAAGCAAACTTAAGAACACAGACACACGAAGGGACCAAGGAAGTAAAGAGAGGGAAAACAGAGTGGGGGGTGGTGCATCAGTGAATCTGTTGAGGCCGTGGCGTACACACCTTATAGAGACGGTGACGAGTTGGAGAGACTGGGGGCTGTCTGTCTGTGTGGGTCTGAGTTTCCCCTCAGTGACATTTTAGACAAACCTCCCACCCTGACCTACTAAAGATCTGGTATTGTGGCAAGAGATATTGCGTGTTGACAAAGACAACCCACAAACAGTAGGGAAATACTGTATGGTCAGTCTTGCCAGAGGTATGCCTCTCTGTGTGTATTTCTGGTTCCTCTGTACAGTACAGTAAAAGTGTGACAGGTTGGTGCACTTGTTGACCACACCGTTAACCACATTTTTTTCCTCTCATTCGGTGGAAAGACTGCATGATGAGCATGTAGAGTCTCTCTCAGAAAACAGTTGCTGTTGTCTGATGATAACACCTTTAGTCTGAGTCCATGAAAGCAAAGAAAGTTCCAGCTGCAGCAGTTAGCAGTTGATTTAAAGATTATATAGAATGGTGAAACTGAAACATGTGGGTGTTCTTGTTCTGGCCGTCTAATCATCTAAAACCTGTGCCAGCTTCAGGTCATGTGGTTAGATACACTCATTTAAAACAAAGCTTCTCATCTGGTGCACGTTTGTTCCATTGGGGATTTGTTACAATGTGATGTCAACAGGGAAGCCGTCAGGGAGGGACAAGGGGGTCAGTTGTCCCGGGCCCAGGGAGAGAGGGGGCCCAGAATGAGTTTCTCATTATGTATGTAATGGCTGGGGGCCCTTACAGATGACAAAGCTGTCAGCTGCCCTGGATGTCAATTAGGGATGCACCGATACCACTTTTTTGAGAACCGATACAAGTACGAGTACATTAATGTGTGTACTTGCCAATAGCGAGTACCGATACCGATACCTTTTACCACCAAAGTACAATGAAAATAAATGCATGGCCTTGTTTTTTTCCACCTGTGATATTTTTATTGTTAATTTCCAGGTAGATTTAAATGTTAGTAAATGTATGAGGTGGCACTTTTTTCCATTATGCTTTCAAGTCCACAGAACGTGACAAGATTTTGCATTGTTTTGTGTAACAGCAGTATCGTTCCTGGTATCGGCAACTAAGTGCTTGACGAGTACGAGTACGAATACGAGTGACATGTCAATACCACTTTTGAGTTGAAGCTCGTCCCCACCACTTTTTCACAAACAAAATGCAAAAAATAGCATACCGGTACCTGGACAATTTACCACTGTAATGTCCCCACCACTTTCCAAGCCATACCTACTGTACTGCACACCTTTGACTGTTGCCTACACATTTTATACAGTCGTCGGGTGTGACTGACTTTATCAGCGAAGTGCTGACAGACTACGGCTCATTTGGGCTCCCAGCATGTGGTTTATGATCTACTTCACTATTACTGTGTGGAAATGCATGCGGTGGAGGTACGATGTATGGGGGCGGGGCTGGACTGGGGGAGAAGTAGGGCCCGGGCACTTTTGGCTTAAAGGGGCCCCTCATGGGGGAGAAATAGGGCCCGGGCACTTTTGGCTTAAAGGGGCCCCTCATGGGGGAGAAGTAGGGCCCGGGCACTTTTGGTTTAAAGGGGCCCCTTCATGATAAGCGGTGCAGAACTGACGCACCCTCATGGGCCCCTATTTTCAGAAATGTTAGAAAAAAAAAATGTTGTGTGCATTTTTTTTTACATTTCTGAAAATAGGGGCCCACAAGGGTGCAGGGCCCACTGGGAAATGCCCGCCATGCCAGATGGCTAGTCTAGCGATATATGGGGGTGAGAGAAAGGAGCTGAGAGTACACACAGCTAAACCAACACCCCTCTCCTTCGCCTGGGCCCGACCCGGCCTACAGCCTGCAGCCGTCAGCACCTTGGCGAGCGGCATTGGAGCGAATCCCACTGAAGAACCGCTGGAGCCAGGGCCGCTGACAGCTTTGGCTGGGCCCAGGACACAGTCATCTGGAAGGGGCCCCCCACCCCAATACATACAATGTATTAAGAATCCAATTCTGGGGGCCCTTTTCTCCTTGGGCCCGGGACAACAGACCCCTTTGCCCCACCCCTGTCTTTGGCTTCTCTGGCTGGAGCACACAACAGCACACACACACCAGTTGTGTGAGGTCCGTTCTGTACTTTAAAAAAAAAAAAATCACTCTTGTTCCTCTTCTCTCTCTCTCTCTCTCTCTCTCTCTCTCTCTCTCTCTCTGTGTGTCTCTCTCTCTCTCTCTCTTCCCCTCTTTCTCTCTTCCTCTCTCTCGCTCTCTCTCTCTCTCTCTCTCTGTTTTCCCCTCTTTCTCTCTCACACTCTCACTGTCTCGCTCTCTCTCTGTCTTCCCCTCTTTCTCTCTCACACTCACACTGTCTCGCTCTATATATCTCTCTCTTCCCCTCTTTCTCTCTCCCTCCATTCTTCGTCTTTTTCCCTAATTTCTCTCTCCCTCCATTTCCCCTCTTTTTGCTTGTTTCTATCTTTCACATTTTCCTTTGTCTGCTTTTCAACTGACTGCACGCCCAGCAGAATTTCAGCCCTTGCCCCCAAACCACAAGAATGCCTCGGCAGAGGAGCCCTGTGTGTGTGTGTGTGTGTGTGTGTGTGTGTGTGTGTGTGTGTGTGTGTGTGTGTGTGTGTGTGTGTGTGTGTGTGTGTGTGTGTGTGTGTATGTGTGTGTTTGTGTGTGTGTGTGTGTGTGTGTGTGTGTGCGTGCGTGCGTGCGTGCGTGTGTGTGTGTGTGTGTGTGTGTGACGGGCAGCTAAGATGGATGTGATCCATGGAAGTGGAACAGAAGAAAACGGGTTTTTTAGGAAAATGTGGAGAGTAGTTTTACAAAACTTGCAAAAAAACACCTCCTCAAAGAAAGACTTGAACAATAACTTGGTATTGAGAGAGAGGGCCTCGTGGACTTGGTATGGAGAGAGAGAGAGGGCCTCGTGGACTTGGTATGGAGAGAGAGAGAGGGCCTCGTGGACTTGGTGTTGAGAGAGAGAGAGGGCCTCGTGGAGAGAGGGCCTCGTGGACTTGGTATGGAGAGAGAGGGCCTCGTGGACTTGGTGTTGAGAGAGAGAGAGGGCCTCGTGGAGAGAGGGCCTCGTGGACTTGGTGTTGAGAGAGAGAGAGGGCCTCGTGGAGAGAGGGCCTCGTGGACTTGGTGTTGAGAGAGAGAGAGGGCCTCGTGGAGAGAGGGCCTCGTGGACTTGGTATTGAGAGAGAGAGAGGGCCTCGTGGACTTGGTGTTGAGAGAGAGAGAGGGCCTCGTGGAGAGAGGGCCTTGTGGACTTGGTGTTGAGAGAGAGAGAGGGCCTCGTGGACTTGGTATGGAGAGAGAGAGAGGGCCTCGTGGACTTGGTGTTGAGAGAGAGAGAGGGCCTCGTGGAGAGAGGGCCTCGTGGACTTGGTGTTGAGAGAGAGAGAGGGCCTCGTGGAGAGAGGGCCTCGTGGACTTGGTGTTGAGAGAGAGAGAGGGCCTCGTGGACTTGGTGTTGCGAACAGGGCCACCGACAGCTTTGCTTCGGCCGGGCCCAGGACAAAGTCATCTGAAAGGCCCCCCCACCCAATACATACAATGTAATGAAAACCCTATTCTGGGGCCCCTCTGTCCCTTGGCCCGGGACAACTGACCCCTTTGTGCCCCCTCCTTTCAGCTTCCCTGGTTGCGAATGACCTCTTGTGCTAAAACACTCGTATAAAAAAGCATCTGGTCTGTCCAATGTAATTGTGCAATTCAATTCCCATCAAACGCATTGCTTTTAATTGAGAGAGAGAGAGAGAGAGAGGGAGAGAGAGAGAGAGAGAGAGAGGGAGAGAGAGAGAGAGAGAGAGAGAGAGAAAGAGAGAAAATTGTTTCTCTTGTAAGGGTCAGAACCTTAAATCTTGTGCTCTCAGTCTCATCTTAACTCTCCCTCTGATTCTTCTCTCCTCTCCAAGAGACAGAGAGACACAGAATATGTGTGGATGTGAAACTACCCTTTACTGCCGTGCCAAAAGATAATGTTGTTTGAAAACTTTCCCGGTCACATCCTAACACCAGAGATAATGCTTGGGAAAGTTACAGACTCGCAAAAATTGAAGTGTCAATCACTTTCTAGGAGAAATTTCATCTCCCAACACGTTTTTACAGACACACACATGAACACGTGTGCGTGGCACGTGCACACACACACACATGCATACACACACACACACACACACACACACACACACACACACACACACACACACACACACACACACACACACACACACACACACTTATGTTTACATACTTAACAGCTCCTACTGGCAAGGAGTCTTGATCATTGGGAGGGAGGTGACTTGTCTGAGTAATATACCAGGCCAGGGAGGTTTTCAGTGTTGCAATACTACATTTCTAGGGCTTTGGTCTCTCTTAGACACTGAAGTAAATGATAGATGTCTGCAACACTGTTAATGCTCCCAGTTGTTTATTGGCACAATCGTTGTGCCAATATTGTGCCAATAAACAACTGGGAGCGTTAACAGTGTTGCGGACATCTATCATTTACTTCAGTTATTTTATTTTGTCCAGCACCTGTGCCACATGTGCGCGCATTCTCTGCCTTCTCTCTTTCTCTCTCAGACACCCCCACCTCTGGAGTAAGAAAGTAGAGAGGTCGTAGCTGCAGTACCACACCATAGCCAACACGTCACTCTCTCTAAAATGATGGCCATAGCCAACACGTCACTCTCTCTAAAATGATGACCATAGCCAACACGTCACTCTCTCTAAAATGATGGCCATAGCCAACACGTCTCTCTCAATACTCTAAAATGATGGCCATAGCCAACACGTCACTCTCTCTGTAGAGTTAAAATGATGGCCACAGCCAACATGTCTCTCTCTCTGTAGAGTTAAAATGATGGCCACAGCCAACATGTCTCTCTCTAAAATGATGGCCATAGCCAACACGTTTCTCTCTCTAAAATGATGACCATAGCCAACACGTCTCTCTCTAAAATGATGGCCATAGCCAACACGTCTCTCTCTAAAATGATGGCCATAGCCAACACGTTTCTCTCTGTAGAGTTAAAATGATGGCCATAGCCAACACGTCTCTCTCTAAAATGATGACCATAGCCAACACGTCTCTCTCTCTGTTCTCTAAAATGATGCCCATAGCCAACACGTCTCTCTGTCTAAAATGATGACCATAGCCAACACGTCTCTCTGTCTAAAATGATGGCCATAGCCAACACGTCTCTCTCTCTAAAATGATGGCCATAGCCAACACGTCTCTCTCTCTCTAAAATGATGGCCATAGCCAACACGTCTCTCTCTCTCTAAAATGATGACCATAGCCAACACGTCTCTCTCTAAAATGATGGCCATAGCCAACACGTCTCTCTCTGTAGAGTTAAAATGATGACCATAGCCAACACGTCTCTCTCTGTAGAGTTAAAATGATGACCATAGCCAACACGTCTCTCTCTCTCAAATGATGGCCATAGCCAACACGTCTCTCTCAATACTCTAAAATGATGGCCATAGCCAACATGTGTCTCTCTCTCTATTCTCTAAAATGATGGCCATAGCCAACACGTCTCTCTCTCTAAAATGATGGCCATAGCCAACACGTCACTCTCTCTAAAATGATGGCCATAGCCAACACGTCTCTCTCTGTAGAGTTAAAATGATGGCCATAGCCAAAACGTCTCTCTCTAAAATGATGGCCATAGCCAGCACATCTCTCTCTCTCTAAAATGATGGCAATAGCCAACACATCTCTCTCTGTAGAGTTAAAATGATGGCCATAGCCAACATGTCTCTCTCTCTAAAATGATGACCATAGCCAACCCGCCTCTCTCTCTAAAATGATGACCATAGCCAACCCGCCTCTCTCTGTTCTCTAAAATGATGGCCATAGCCAACACGTCTCTCTCTGTAGAGTTAAAATGATGACCATAGCCAACACGTCTCTCTCTGTAGAGTTAAAATGATGACCATAGCCAACACGTCTCTCTCTCTCAAATGATGGCCATAGCCAACACGTCTCTCTCTCTAAAATGATGACCATAGCCAACACGTCTCTCTCTAAAATGATGACCATAGCCAACACGTCTCTCTCTCTCTAAAATGATGACCATAGCCAACACGTCTCTCTCTAAAATGATGGCCATAGCCAACACGTCTCTCTCTCTCTCTTCTCTAAAATGATGACCATAGCCAACACGTCTCTCTCTAAAATGATGGCCATAGCCAACACGTCTCTCTCTGTAGAGTTAAAATGATGGCCATAGCCAAAACGTCTCTCTCTAAAATGATGGCCATAGCCAGCACATCTCTCTCTCTCTAAAATGATGGCAATAGCCAACACATCTCTCTCTGTAGAGTTAAAATGATGGCCATAGCCAACACGTCTCTCTGTCTAAAATGATGGCCATAGCCAACACGTCTCTCTCTCTAAAATGATGGCCATAGCCAACACGTCTCTCTCGGTACTCTAAAATGATGGCCATAGCCAACACGTCTCTCTCTCTCTAAAATGATGGCCATAGCCAACACGTCTCTCTCTCTCTAAAATGATGGCCATAGCCAACACGTCTCTCAGTAGAGTTAAAATGATGACCATAGCCAACA
>NC_085857.1:6316999-6326999 GCF_034702125.1 Engraulis encrasicolus | reverse complement strand
GTATCGACCTACTTACAATATTTAGCATTGCATTTAGCAGACGCCTTTGGCCTACCGTCAAAGTACAGTTGCAACACTGACATTATTGTCCAGCACAAAGTAAAGATGATGTAGCAAAAAAATAAGATGCATTAAAAAATGGTAAAAAGTAAACAAAGACAAGCAGCCACTTAGCACATGGACTATGAGGGAGGTGCAAAAGGTAAGTCAAGACTGTGTTCATGAAATGGCTCTGTATGCTACTGGTCGAAGCAGAGGTGGTCCTAGGCCATTTGGGCAATTACCCTGGGCGCCAATTGAGGGGGGGGGGCATGATCGCCAAACTCAGCCCCCGACGACATCGTGAAAATTGCCAATTACCGCTATTATGTTATTTCCGCGCTACTACAGGTACCACACTATTGCAACAACAACATCGTACTAGTGTTTTTTCAGCAGTCATAAACTTTTTTCACATTTTTTTATGGGGGAATTTGGCCCATGACTTCATCCCAGATTTGGATTTTGGCCGACTGTGAATTAAAGTTTGGCACCTCTGGGGTGCATTTCTCAAAACCAAAGTTGCTTACTACATTAGCTACTTTGTTGTTTTCAATGCATTTTCCTATTGGCAACTACCGAAGTTGCTAACAGGCTAACAACTTCTCTTTTGAGAAACTCACCCCTGCTCTCCTGGCCACGATGCCGAGAAGTCGAGAAGCTAAACTTTGTGAAGCTCCACAGGTAAGTATTAGGGCCCAGGCTCGTACTGAGCAGTGGTGTCAACAATAATCGATTCGGCGATCTAATGCAATGTGGGGCATGGACGATCCAATTCAATGCAGCAAGTTCCAGAGTCGATGCAGCAATTTTTTTAAGTTTCAACTTCCATGGATATTTCGGGAGCAAATGAAAATTAAATTAAATAAAAGCACTTCAAAGCATTGCAAGACTGGTACAGACTGATACAGAAAACAGCCAATAAATTGTTGCTCAGTATCTGACTACTTCTATTGCCTTATCATGACTGATGAAACATTTGCTTTGCTTTCAGTAAAAATGTATTGCATTGCAATGCATCGTAGAATTGAATCGGATTGAATAGAATTGCATAGAATCAAAACGAATTGAATCACCACTCACGAATCGTAATCGAATCGAATCGTGAGGGCAGTGCCAATGCACACCAGGCTAGTACTGAGGACCTTTTTATTCGCCGATGGTGTACCACTGACACCAACTGTGCTGTGGCAATTGTCCATCAGTACTTAACGTCTGAGGCACTCCATTCCAACCAACCAAAGTCTTTAACATAACCACGGACAGATCACACAAATTCCGCATCACTGAAAGTAAAGTGGAGAGAGAGAGAGAGGGGTCATGGCTTCAGAAACAGGCCGGCACTAAAAATCAAAGACTTTGTTCTGCGGCGGCTTTCTTTTTTCTTTGGTGTGTGCTTGCGTGGGGGGATTCCTTTCCTCTCCTTTCTCTTTGGCTTTCTTGTCACCCCTGTTTTCAGACATCCCTTTCTCTTTCCCTCCCCACAGACTTCAGAGCGGCCAGGAAAAAGATCAGGCCGAACGACCGACCGACCAGATTTATGACCGGCTGCTTGCTGGTTGGTCCAGCCTGGACCTCCGTGGAGAGGAGAGACTGTTCTGGAAGGTACGTACGCCCTGCGGCACCCACATGATGGTCCAACCCCCGCCGCCGCCACCGCCGCCGCCACCTCCGCCGCCTCCGCCACCTCCGCCACCTCCACCTCTGCCGCCACCTCCGCCTCCGCCGCTCGATAAGGGTCTTTGAGAGGGTGCCATGGGAACATTGTGCCAGAAAAGTAATACACCCCCACACACACTCACACACATAAATGCACACACACACACACACACACACACACACACACACACACACACACACACACACAGAAAAGTAAAACACCCCCCACAAACAACCACACACGCAAGTGCATGCACACACACACACACACACACACACACACACACACACACACACACACACACACACACACACACACACACACACACACACACACACATACAGAAAAGTAAAACAGCCCGACACACAATCACACACGCAAGTGCATGCACGCACACACACACATGAACACACACACACTGTGAGGTCCGAGATGCTTCTTGGGAGGTTTCAGACTGAGCGTTCCTCTCGTAAACACAGCTCCATCTCGCATGACTTATGAACATTGTTTCAATGTACAGTAAATTCACAGAACACACACACACACACACACACACACACACACGACTTATGAACGTCGTTTTAATGTACAGTAAATTCGCAGAACACTCTTTTAAACAGAGCTTCATCTCATGTGACTTATTAACCTCGCTCGTTTCAGTGTAAATTCCCAGAGTGGTCTTTTAAACAGGGCTTCATCTTTGAGTCATTATGATTTGTACAATGTTAACAACATCCAAGTCATTATTTTAGACTTTGTGTGTGACGTCAGGAACCTGTGAAGATTCTGAGAGAGGTCAACATTCCGCAGGCCAGATGAGCTTCAGCAGCTGTAGCTTTCCAGAGTGTTGGAAGATTCTTAGCATGTCTTGACAGTGCAATAGATTACATTAGATGATTATGAAGAGTTCAGATGCAAAACCCCCTAAGTGCCTTTTAATCTTAAATAATTTGTATTTAATACAAAGCTGTCAAAATTGCATATTTTTTATTGTATTTATGTAATATAACTATTTACATGTATTATCAAGTACATGAATCTACACCAAGCCAACAATGGGTTTCTCTAAAAATATAGAAGTGCAGGTCTTCAGAAATGGAGTTATGGGGTTTTGCATCTGAACTCTTCATATATTCTTTATTGTACCGTAGGGATATTTGTTTTCACATCAGACAGGTCAGTTCCATCATATTCAGCATTAGTCAGATCCTTGTGATTCACATCTCTGGCTTTACATCTAAAGAGCCTTAAATCCCATCTCTAGCTGTTTGGACAAAATTACTTGGTGGAGGTGGAGTCAAAAATGCTATCTTTTTAACACTGATTAAATAATTGTAAAAAACGTTCAAAAGAGCCAGTTTTTTGAGCGGCTCTTTGAAAGGTACAAGCCACTATGATGCGCATCCCATCAAAGAGGCATAAATCCCATCTCTAGTCGTTTGGACAAAATTACTTTGAGGCGAAGTCAAAAATGCTATCTGCTTAACACTAAATAAATCATTTTAAAATCTTTCAAAAGAGACAGTTTTTTGAATGGCTCTTTGAAAGGAACGAGCCGCTAGTTCTGTGACCCAGATCCCATCAAAGAGCCATAAATCGCATCTCTGATGCAGCAGCTCCTCAGAGCAGAGCCAGCATCGCCCAGATGTGAGGTGAGGTGGGGACCAAACTAAGGCCACTGGCAGGGTTGCCAGATGAGGCTGATGATTTCCAGCCCAAAAAATGCTCAAAACCCGCCTAGAAGCACAAAATCCCGCCCAATTCTATTGATTTCTATGGCAAAAATTGGACGTGTTTTTCCTGCTAAATGCCATTTTTACCCGCACACAGCCATCCTAAGCAGCCCAATTGGGCGGGAAACAGCCCAATCTGGCAAACTAAGGCCACTAGTGGGATAAAGAAGAATTCCAGAGCCCCGGAATTCCAGTGACAAGATCTGTTGTCCGTGGGAGTTCCGTCTGGGAGAGAGGAGGGATGTGATGTGATGTGGGGGGTTCAAAGGCAGGAGATCAGAGGATGCCGACGGGACAGCCAGGTCTGCAGGGCCGGATTAACGCACAGGCCAGATATGGTTGTAGTCTAGGGAGCCCCCACCTGCCAGGGGGGCTCCTGAATGGCCCAAAGTGAAAAATTGCAGAATTGTGACGAGATGCAATATTGAAAAATTCATCTGTCATGTTGAGGACAGTTGGTAGACAAGTTATCCTTAATTCCTAGCTTATAATTATGACACTCTCTATGTCGCGAAATTTGCCTTCCGGGGGGGCACCACGGCAATCTGTAGTCTAGGGGCCCCAGGCCATCTTAATCTGGCCCTGCAGGTCTGCATTCCGTACGGACGTCCAGCAGCGCCTCTCTTCTCTTCTCTTCTCTTCTCTTCTCTTCTCTTCTCTTCTCTTCTCTTCTCTTCTCTTCTCCTCTCTTCTCTTCTCTTCTCTTCTCTTCTCTTCTCTTCTCTTCTCTTCTCTTCTCTTCTCTTCTCTTCTCTTCTCTTCTCTCGGCTCAGACAGACCCCTGACTGCCTGCTCAATGACAGAGAGAAGTCTGTGTAAATGTGTAAATGTGTGTGTTTCTTCAGTGTATATTTGTTTCCATGACAATGTATCAGTGTACTGTATACACTACACATATGCGTGTTTCTATGGTTATGAATCGTATACGTGTGTGTGCGTGGTCTACAGATCTGTGGACTGTCAAACCGAAGGGCCAAGCAATTCACAAAATTTTGCTCAATATCTTGCATCATTGGAAGCCTCTTCATATGGAAACACAGGTGCCACCTTTATCCTACGGACATTATGAACAGAAGATTCTAGTGCTGTATAGGACTCATTTTAAACCAAATTTGGATTGTGCCATCATAAATGTATATCTGTCAATCCAAATAAAGAAGTAAAATGTCTGTCTGTCTGTCTGTCTGTCTGTCTGTCTGTCTGTCTGTCTGTCTGTCTGTCTGTCTGTCTGTGTATGTGCCTGTGTGTCGGACCTCACAGTGTTCACACGCAAAAGCTCAAGTCCAGTATTAGCAGTCAGGACGTCAGTGCTCTGGGTGGAGAGAAATCAGAGGTCCGTTTGTTCAGACACATCTAACTCCAGATGACCACAGGGAGGGAAGCCGACAGGGTGGGACAAAGGGGTCAGGTGTAACGGGCCAAGGGAGAGAGGGGGCCCAGAATTTGGATCCTCGTTACATTGTACATGTATGTATTGGGCTTGGGGCCCTTTCAGATGTCTTTGTCTTTGTCTTTGACACCATGATGGATAATTTGTGGCCAAATTAACGGCAGCTGTTGGTCAGCAGTAATTGCTGGGGATAATTAAAGACAGCTGACAAACCTTCACGCTGTCCTATGACCTGTTCCACACTCCGACCCTCGTAGAAGTGTCATTGCATGCTTCCCTGATGCTTCCAATACTGACCGTAGAAGAAGAAGAACATTTCCGTACTCCCCTCGCCATCATTTCGTACTACGCTGTCATGACGTGAGTAAGCCCTCTTGTCTCAAGCCTCTTTGGGCACCACTGCCGTAGAGGAGCCCTTAGTTGATATGGCTGCTCTCTGAGACTCTACCAACAGGTGGCCTCTCTCTTCTTATCAGACCACTGAGGCAAACCAGGTGGACCTAGTTGCTCTCAGACCTATTGCTTTCAATGTCACACACACACACACACACACTATCACACACACACACACACGAGTGTGAGTGCACGCGCGCACACACACACACACACACACACACACACACACACACACACACACACACACACACACCCACACACACACACACACACACACACACACACACACACACACACACACCAGCAGAATTGCATTGTCCAACCTTAGTCAAGAGTACAATCAGTATGGGAACTTTGATTTCAGGACACACGCACGCACGCACGCACGCACGCACGCACACACACACACACACACACACACACACAGACAGATGCCAAGAGAGACCACACACAGATGCCAATTGAGACACATGCACTTGCACATGCCCCATATCCATGCTGAAATGAGGGCACATTGCAACAACATCAACCTCTCATGTGGGCACACCACTCGCGTGTCATACAGTACGAAACAAACAAAACGCCCACACAGGGACTTTCTAAACGTTCTCTGTGACCCACACACTGAGTTCAAAATCAGTGTTGTGAGAATCAGTGAGCTCGCAATTGGTTTTTAATTTAAAATAAGGATTTGCACTTCTGGCTTGGCCTTTAACATTGAAACACTGTCCAAATAACTTACAAATGGTGTGTAATTGGGTATGTGGCCTATATCATCCTCCCTCACTCATCAACAGTCCAAACATTCTTTCCATGTGTGAAAAACAGTTTGCAATATTTGATCTCCCTTCACAACAGAATTCTCTTTTCTAATTGGCTGATGGGGTGACCATTACATAACATTTCATCGAAGCGGTCCACCGTCTAATTAGACACACATAGAATCTTTGTTTATCTAAGAGATAATGTTATAGGAATCATGCACATGATATACAGAAAATCAAACAATCGCCCTGTCTGCATTCCAAATGAAGGTTGTACGTGTGTCCAAGTTAGACAGGTTCGATAGAGAAGCGTCTAACTTGCTAGATTCTGATGTAGTGTGCGTGATTCCCACAACTTTACAGACAGTGGCTACGTTTACATGACACATTTAATTCGGAATAAATCTTAAAAACTTCCTATAAACACCTCTTAATTCGGAATTACAGGAAAGATCAAAGTAAACTCGACGGAACTATTTAATTCTGAATTATTAACTCTGAATTAAAGGCCTAGTGCCGAAACGTCAGCACCAAAGAAAAAAGAAAAAAGTGGTGAACGTAGTGAGAAATAGATTTCCTAAAACACCCTAAATGAGGTAAACAGTAGTTTGCATAATTCCCGTTATACTGTATGCAGTCTGTTTTGAGACATCATGGCCCCCCCATACCGGCGGTCAGTGTTGCAGGAAGTGATGCCTCGCTAACTCTGGGGTGCGTTTCTCGACAACATTATTGCTAACTAAGTTAGCAACTTACTTGGTTGCAGTGCAATTTCCCATTGGAAACCTAGTAAGTTCCTAACTGGTTAGCAACGATGCTTTCGAGGAACGGGGCCCAGGGTGGGAAAAAAAGACACGAGTCGTTCAGCGGTGTGAAAACAAGATGATGGAAGGAAGAAGGAGTGCGAGTGAAGAGGGTGGGGGGGGGGGGGTGAGGAACATTCCATAGGCCACATATGATCCAGACCAAGATAATGCAACTCACATATGGACACAGTTCTCTCGTGACCTCAGACCGTGTTTATTTAATCAATGTCCCGCACACCCACCAGCCTGTCTCGCTCTTGCTCTCGCTCCGTCTTTCTCTCTCTCTCTCTCTCTCTCTCTGCATCTCTCTCTCTATATATCTCTCTCTCTGCTTCTCTCTCTGCATCTCTCTCTCTCTCTCTCTGCTTCTCTCTCTCTGCATCTCTCTTCTTCTGCATCTCTCTCTCTCTCTCGCTCTCGCACTCTCTCTCTGCATCTCTCTCTCTCTCTCTCTCTCTGCATCTCTCTCTATATATCTCTCTCTGCATCCCTCTCCCCCCCTTTCTCTCTCTTTCTCGCACTCTTTCTCTGCATCTGTCTGCATCTCTCTCTCTCTCTCTCTCTCTCTCTCTCTCTCTCTCTCTCTCTCTCTATCTGCATCAGTGGTGTAGTCTTCTTTTTTATGGTGGGTATACTGTATATTTGAACATTTTTTGAAGTGGGTATACTGTATATATTTGTGCTATTCAAAACAATGGATCAATCAATTTGAAGTGGGTATACTGAAATCCCTGAAATTTAGAAGTCCGTATACTCCGTATACCCGCGTTCTACGTAGACTACACCACTGATCTGCATCCCTCTCTCTCTCTGCATCTCTTTCTTCTTCCTCCTCGTTTCACTCCCTTCCCCTTTCTCCCATATTTATGCCATGTTTCGTGGAACTGGTAGAGGATGATACAATGTGAAAACAAAGCACAAACACACAGGGGGTCAGTGGGTGAGAGTCCAGGGAGACTAAAGTGTTTTATTTTGGAGGCTTACGTAACTTAAAGTGATACTGTGCCATTTTTTGGAAATAAGCTTATTTTATACCTCTCCTTCAGTTAAATGATTGGGTTTTTACCTTTCCCCTGTACTTTCAACTGTTCCCTGAGTACGGCAGTGCAAATTTGACCTCTGATCCAACTAGCCACCAGCTGGTCTCATAGGACTCAATGTTAACTGCTAGCTTGCAGGTGAAATTTGCACTGCCATACTCAGAGAATGGTTGAAAGAACAAGAGAAAGGTAAAACCCAATCATTTAAGTCAAGGAGAGGTGTAAAATAAGCTTATTTCCGAAATGGGACAGTATCACTTTAAGAAACGAAAAGAGGCTCTGTTTGTGTGTAATGAATGTCCACACTGAATGACGCCCTTTTAATTACATGATTCTTCTCTCATCATGAATCTAAACCACTAATGAGTTCTGAACAATGAAAGACTATTTCCTGTAAATTAATACCGATCATGTTTTCACAGTTTGGTAAAAGGACACAAGGATAAACAGGATGTATTCAACACATACTTAGAAATACTGCGAAAGAATAATAACAAGTGACATCTGAACCTCTTTCAGTTACAGTGAGAACTGACCTTTAAGTCAACACACCTAGCGGATGTCGATCTTTTGTGTTCTGTAGGGCGGTCAGGCATGCTTACAAAGCACACGGACATGATGTGAGCATGAATTAATACGTTAGTCTCGAAAGGTGCATTGGAAATGTTCCATGTTTGGAATAATGTCGGATGTTTGGCATGATACAAGTAAGCTACGGCCAATGCCCTTTGAATTTGTTACTCAAGCGTCTCTGGATTTACAGTAATTTGGTTTCATTAACTTCATCCAGTCAGTGTTATAATAAACAAGACCGTTCAAAAAGAAACAGCCCCTCACCCCACACCACATCCCCCTCTTCTCTCGTTCTTCTCTCGTTCTGTTTATCTTTTTTGATGAAGGCCGCACGCTGGCAGGCAGATGTGGTTGAGTGTGTGTGTGTGTGTGTGTGTGTGTGTGTGTGTGTGTGTGTGTGTGTGTGTGTGTGTGTGTGTGTGTGTGTGTGTGTGTGTGTGTGTGTGTGTGTGTGTGTGTGTGAGGTGGCTTGCTGGTGTTTTGGGTTTGGAAAGTGTGTGGTGTGAGGAGCAGGGCTTGACACTGGCACCATTCAACTGGCCAAATGCTGGTAAAACTTGGCAGTGGCTGGTGGCAATATCAGTGTCACTAGCCAATTTAGCAGGTAGCTTATTCTATGGTATGACATATCAGAAAAGCGTATATTCTGTACGTTGCCCCTATGTATCAATTGTTTGTATTTAAGTTCAAGAAAAAGCTCAGTTACTCAGCTTTTATTTGTTCGTTTTATTTCCATGTAGAAACCTGTGAACTAATCTTCCTGCTTTAACCCCTTAGCGCAGCACTATGGCTCTCTGTAATGTCATAGCAATGTTGTTATGATGTGGTTAAGCATTTTCAGCAAGTGAATAGGGTCGCCGGCGACCCCTGCTGCAGTAAGAGGCTACGCACCTCATCTTCTGAGGTTAGATGTACAGTGTCATGATAAAAAAAAAATTGTGGCTAGTAGAATAACTGGATGGCTAGTGACTCGGGAGAACCACTAGCCACAGTGGCCGGCAAGTGAAAAAGTTAATGTCAAGCCCTGGTGTGGAGGTATATGAAGACTTCAGATGCAAAACCCCCTAAGTGCCATTTCAGAAAATAATCTTAATTCATTTTTATTTAAGACAAAGCTATCAAAATTGCCTATTTTTTAATTTTATGTATGTAATATAGCTTTTTATATGTATTATCAAGTACATGAATGTAAACCAAACCAACAACGGGGTTCTCTACAAATATAGAAGTGCAGGTCTTCAGAAATGGAGTTAGGGTTTTTTTGCATCTGAACTCTTCATATGGAAATGCCAGATAGAGCAACGGTATCCGCAGACCCCTCCATCCCGGCACCCCCAATCTCTCTCTAACCTCCGGGGGGCACTGACATAAACGCTATCGACTCCACACTCCACTCCACTCCACTCTACTCCACTCCACTCCACTCCACTCCACTCCACTCCACTCCACTCCACTCCACTCCACTCCACTCCACTCCACTCCACTCCACTCCACTCCACTCCACTCCACTCTCTTCTGGTCTCGACTCCCCGCCTGGTGAGTTATGTGTGGGGTTTCCTGTCACCCCTTAATAGCCATGTGGCCCAGTCTGATACTACA
>NC_085857.1:6306999-6311999 GCF_034702125.1 Engraulis encrasicolus | reverse complement strand
TATCTAAAAAAAAGTCCCCCTCATTCACAGCTGGTCTGGGGGAGAAATAGGGCCCGGGCACTTTCGGCTTTAAGGGGCCCCTTATAATTAGCAGCGCAGAACTGACTCACCGGTGGGCCCTGCACCCTCGTGGGCCCCTATTTTCAGAAAATAAGGGCCCACCGGGAAATGCCCACTATGCCAGATGGCCAGTCCAGCCCTGCCCTCATCAATACATGCAATGTATTGCGACCACAATTTTGGGGCCCTTCTTTCTCTGGGCCTGGGACAGCTGACCCCATTGTCCCCCACCCCCATGTTGACGGGCCTGATCATCATCACTGCACAGCAACATGCTTTGACAAGGGCTGCGGGATGTGGTGATGTGTCAACTTAACCATGGTACGGCCACCCATATACTGTACCATTACATTTCAGCCAAGGCCGCCCTGACATGGGCCGTACCACATTATTTTTTTTCTGTGCACCACCTTTCACAAGTTGGTGTAGTTTGTGCATCCTTAAGTACATGCGACTACAGCAGGAAACATAATAAATACAGTTTGGAGTAGTGTAAATGAAGGGTTTATTTTGGTCTTTTTTGCTTTATTTGATAGGGCAGTGTGAGAGGTGGATAGGAAGCGAATTGGGAGAGAGATGGGGAGGGGTCGGCAAAGGACCCGGGCCGGGAATCGACCCTGGGTCATCCACATGGCAGGCGAGTGGCCGCAAATGAGGTCATTTCAAAGAGGCTATAGATACTGTGGTTCTTAACTAATGGGAATATTGTTTGACTGTTTTTTTTGTTTTTGTTTGTTTTTGGTTTACTTCAGTTATATAATTTCTTCAATTATTTATTTTGTTTTGCCTGCCAACCTGCTGCACCCCGTTTTACCCCCTTGCCGCCCTATAGGATCCCCCGGCCCTGCCGTAGCAGAACGATAGGGCACTCGCCTGCCATGCGGCTGACCCGTGTTCGATTCCCAGCCCCTCCTCGTCTCTCTCCCTCTTCGCTTCCTGTCCACCTCTCATACTGTCCTATCAAATAAAATTGACCAAAAAAAAGACCAAAAAAAAATCTTCAGAAGAAAACCACGGCCCAAGACCTTTCACAGATTTGATTCAACACCTGGAGTGGGCCTACTCCCTAGTGGTTGAATTTACACCATAAAACAGTGTGAAAATTCTTTCCAACAACCTTGGTGTGTGATGTCAACACTGTGGTGATTAATTGTGTCCACTCTCTCACCCCTTCTCTTCGGCGTGCCTTTTTATTTGGAAGGCCCTTAAATAAACAGCTTGACCCCATAAAGACGTCACATCCACAGACAGAGCCAGCCCAACCTCCCCCGACCCCCGACTGACCAGATCACCAAGTGGTGGTGGAGGAGGATGTAGGAAATGTTGAAAATGTAGGAAATTCTGACTTATTGGTCCAGAGGAAACGAGTTGAGAGAGAGAGAGAGAGAGAGAGAAAGTAATGAGCCAAGGAAACAAGAAGAGAGAGAGAGAGAGAGAGAGAGAGAGAGAGAGAGAGAGAGAGAGAGAGAGAGAGAGAGAGAGAGAGAGAGAGAGAGAGAGAGAGAGAGAGATATGAAACAAGAAGAGAAGAGAAGAGAAGAGAGAGAGGAAGAGAGAGACAGAGAGAGAGAGAGAGAGAGAGAGGTTATAGGCCTAGGAAACAAGAAGAGAGAAGAGGAGAGAAAGAGAGAGAGAGACACAGAGACAGAGAGACAGAGAGAGAAATAGGAAACGAGAAGAGAAGAAAAGGAGGAGACAGAAAGGAAGGGGGTACAACGGGCCCCTTTCTCCATGTCTGGCTGCCTGCTGCTCCGCACGTTTCCCCCTCGCTCTCTAGCCGGCTGCCGCCCCGCACGTTTCCCCCTCGCTCTCTCGCCTCCTGGCTCCCAGCCATCCCAAATACCCCTATTCCCCCGTCTGTCTACTGCTCCATAGCCAAGCCAGCGCGCACACGAGAGCCTATCTCCATGTCGACTGAGTCCATCAACCCATACATACACTGTTGGGACCAAGACAAAACAAAACAAAACAAAACAAAAAAGGTTCAAAATGGGGGGAAAAAAAGAAAGCTCAATTTTGTCAAACAAAAACACTATGATGTCACTTCCTGTCACTGACGAAAGCTCTGGGGAGCGTGGATGAAGTATGAATGAACCTATCCTGTCCTGTGGTGTACGGGAACACAGCAGCCTTGAATATGAACATGAATACACCCAGTGCAAGTACAAACTAATGTGAATGCAAAGGAACATGCAGATAGATCAGGGGTGTCAAACTCATTTTGGTCCGGGGGCCGCATACAACCCATGTGGACTTCAAGCGGGCCGCATTAGTAACATCATCGCAAAAAAAAAAAAAAAAAAAGCAGAGGATTAGTTTTCAGTACTATCGCGTTATCTTTTCAGCTTCTTTTAAAAGTGTGCTGAATATGTAGAAAGCAATGCAATACTGATAATCCTATGCAAAATGTCATTGATTTCATTCATTCATTGCCAACCGTCAATTAATAAAATACGGGACAGTTCATTTTGCCGGGGGGTCTGGGGGTTTTCCCCCCGAACATTTTGTGTTTCTTAGATGTAATTTCCTGCATTTTAACGCATTTTAACATCCCGTTTCCCGTTTCAGCTCAATACGAACAAATACAAATATAATCATATTTATTATTATATGAATAAGAAGTATTAACGGATAATTATACGAATAAGACACCCCTGTGTTTGACACCCCTGAGATAGATGGTATTTCTCAAGGTAAAGTGTCCTAGCCTTGCCAGTACAAGTACACCCATTTTTCGCGGATTTCACCAAGAAGTAACCAATTACTAATTACACTTAGAAATAGGGTGCATTCCAATATGTGACCTTGCGTCCTCCACTTGGCCTTGTGGCCTGCTGATGCCCCGCCTCCGTGGAGAAAACAATTACATTTCCTCGCTGTCAGCCTAGCCAAAACATTTTTGGGGGGAATATTCTTTATTTACCATCCTGTTTGAAAATGAGAAAATTACTTTACAATTGAGCTTTTGCGAGATATTGAACTATAATCCTGTTGTCAGTGATGTCACCACAACGTATTACTTCCTGGTATGAGGCCACAAGCACAAGTGGAGGACGCAAGGTCACATATTGGAACGCACCCCTAGTTATTGGATACTCTTGGGTGAAATCCATGAAAAAATGGGCGTTACTTGTACTGGCATGACTAGGACACTTCACTTTGAGATTAACCCAGAGTGTGGATCGTTAAGGTATTGGCAGCCATTGCCATTGCTGTTGCATGTGAACATCATCATCTAAGACAGTGATTCTCAAACTTTTTCAGACCAAGGACCACTTTGTCCAGCCAAAAATGTTCAGGGATCACCTGTCAACTGAATTGAGAGTTGACGGGTGTTATTTCGACACTTAATATTGATGCAGATCGCTTACTTTTTATTCCCACCTTATTGTGGTGAAAATATGACTAGAGGCATGTTGGCTTTGTAATTATATTACAAATATAGCCTTCTACTAGCTTGTCTTGGAAAAGTAGAAATCCCTTTGCAGACCACCTGAACTCTGTCGCGGACCACCAGTGGTCCCCGGACCACACTTTGAGAATCACTGATCTAAGAGGCGGGCTGCATGTGCGCTGCAGGCTGGGTGGTGGCAGGAGCACACAGTGGGCTGGAGTTGGCTGCACTGTATTGGTCCTCAGCAACCTGTTCAGACAAGACTTATGAGAAACCAGAACAGAGAACCTTTAACAATTTAGTTAGCGTGCGTGCATGCGTGGATGTGTGCGTGCCTGCGTGCGTGCCTGCGTGCATGCCTGCGTGCGTGCGTGCGTGCATGCGTGGGTGCCTGCCTGCCTGCCTGCCTGCCTGCCTCCGTGCCTGCCTGCCTGCCTGCCTCCGTGCCTGCCTGCCTGCCTGCCTGCCTGCCTGCCTCCGTGCCTGCCTGCCTGCCTGCCTGCCTGCCTGCCTGCCTGCCTCCGTGCCTGCCTGCCTGCCTGCCTGCCTGCCTCCGTGCCTGCCTGACATGCCTGTGTGTGTGCAGGGCCGCTGACAGCATTGGCCAGGCCCGGGACAAAATCAACCGTAAGGCCCCCACCCCCTCCCAATATATAATGCAATTAGGACCCAATTCTGGGGCCCCTTTCTCCCTGGGCCCGGGCCAACTGTCCCCCATTGTCGGCCTGCCTGTGCGTGCGTGCGTGTGTGGGTGTGTGCGTGCGTGCCTGCCTGCCTGCCTGCCTGCCTGCCTGCCTGCCTGCCTGTGCGTGCCTGCCTGCCTGCCTGCCTGCCTGCCTGCGTGCCTGCCTGCCTGCTTGTCTGATGTTCCTGCGTGTGTGTATGAAAACAGCAGTCCAGTTGCTATAGCATGCCCTGCCCTCCTCTGTCTCTGTCATTGACACAACTGAGGATCAAGCAGCGCCGCGGGAATTTCCACCTCATCTGAGGGAGAGAAAACTCCACAGAATAGGCTACATGAAGGCAGCATGTGTAACCGCCAGTGTAAACTCTACTATGAAGGCAGCATGTGTAACTGCTAGTGTAAACTCCACTATAGACCACATGAAGTCAGCATATGAAACAGTCAGTGTAAACTCCACTGAGCAGACTACATGAAGGCAGCATGTGTAACCGCCAGTGTAAACTCCATTGAGTAGGCCTATATGAAGGCAGCATGTGTAACTGCTAGTGTAAACTCCACTATGAAGGCAGCATGTGTAACTGCTAGTGTAAACTCCACTATAGACCACATGAAGTCATATGAAACAGTCAGTGTAAACTCCACTGAGCAGACTACATGAAGGCAGCATGTGTAACAGGCAGTGTAAACTCTACTATGAAGGCAGCATGTGTAACAGGCAGTGTAAACTCCACTATGAAGGCAGCATGTGTAACAGTCAGTGTAAACTCCATTGAATAGGCTACATGAAGGCAGCATGTGTAACCAGGGCCGTTGACAGCTTTTGCCAGGCCCGGGACAATGACAACTGAAAGGGCCCCAAAC
>NC_085857.1:6299499-6301999 GCF_034702125.1 Engraulis encrasicolus | reverse complement strand
ACAGAAATGAATAGAACAAAGAACGGCCGAGTGAATATTGGTTAGGCAATAATAGAGCAGTGAGAACGAGGGGAGAACGTATGGAGGGGGGAAATATAACGTAGTCCTTCAGGCCAAGCTGAGAGCAGCACAGAGAGATGGAGAGAGAGAGAGAGCGAGAGAGATGGGGAGACATAGAGAGAGAGAGAGAGAGAGAGAGAGAGAGAGAGAGAAAGAGAGAGAGAGAGAGAGAGAGAGAGAGCGAGAGAGAGAGAGAGAGAGAGAGAGCGAGAGAGAGATGGAGGGAAGCGATCCCTATGAAAACAGAGCGTTTTGAGGGTGATGTGTAATATGGAGCCTGGGGAGAGGAGTTGGGGGCGAGATTGGTTTGGTTTCTGTGGTCAGAACTCATGGCTCCAGTAGTCTACGGCGATCACACAAAAAAGCCTCGCTCGCTCGCTCGTTCGTTCGCTCGCTTGGCCGCTCGTATCGTCTCCCAGGGGTGAGGGTGTGGGACGGGCAGCCTCTGAGCTGACCACACACATTACATTACAGTAGAGTAGAGGCGGCCTGATCAGCGTCCTCAGTCGCCATGCGCTATTGACTACCACTCAGTGGCCCAACAACTACACACAGGGGCCCCAGGGCAAAAACACTGAAAGGGCCCCCCACACTAGCCTGATTATCATCGACTTTCCAATCTCTTCAAAACTTGGTCTGACCATGACCAAGACCATAACAATTCACGTTTCCCAAACGGCATGGTTGACCCACCTCCCCAGGTTTGCTACTGACTGACTGATGTCTGATCAAGTGGGTGAACTTCCTGTTTTTTTTGGGAGATCAGAAACAATATTTACATTGCTCCTGGCCTGACTAGAAGCAACGTCGAAGGTGTTGCGTCACTAGGATGGCGTGGCCTGGCTACATGCACTGTTGACTACCACTCAGTGGCCCAACAACTACACACAGGCCCCAGGGCAAAACACTGAAAGCCGAATGTGGAGTGTCTGATATATTTAAAGGGGTACCGTATGCCACTACTTTGGGGCTTAATACAGTTAAAATCGTTGGCCGGGGTTCATAAAGGTGGTTAAGTGTTGAAGTGTCTTATTTTTCATGTTAGGCGTTGTCTTGCTTTAAGACAAGTTAAAAGAGGGAGTATGTAGCTAAGCTAGTGAAAGTCAATGAATCGCTGTAGCATGTGTGATCCATTGACTCTCACTAGCTTAGATACTAGCTCCTTCCTTAAAACAAGACAACGTCTAACATGAAAAATAAGACACTTTACCACCTTTACAAAGCCAGGGCAACGATTTTAACCATATTCAGCCCCAAAATAGTGGCATATCCCTTTAACATAGTGTGCTCAACTTCTGCTGACATCAATGCAAATTCGTGTATGAAATACTACAGGAGTCTGATACGTGGAAGGAACAGCATTTATATTACATTACATTACATTGCATTTGGCAGACACTTTGGCCGACCAAAGCGACTTAAGTTACAAGCGAGGACAAAATCATAGCCAACATCACTCGCAGATACGAAGTGCACAGGAAATATACAGCAGATGCAGCAGTGCAGATGCAAAGGGGGTTTGTTTTTTTCTTCTTTTAGTGAAGTAGAGTACACAGACATACACATGATGTCAAGAGTCTGGCATGGTTATTTGTAGAGCATTTTATCACACTTGCCCTTCGAATGTTAGCAGAGGAAATGCACATGCTTCTGTAGTTTCCTGTGATGCTTTTTGTTCTCGGTGACGGAACATAACACAACCTCACTAACAAAACATGAAGATGTGCAAAAATGCTACAGTGGCATTCGGAAAGTGCAGACCTCTGCCAAGGCGCCTTCATTTTACCCCAAAATACAGTGAAAAATTACAAAATGACGTCCTATATAGCAATGGTAAATATTCACAGAACAAGAGCCACAGACAATGACGTATGATCGAAACTGATACAATGTGTGACAGAAACTGATACCTCACACTCACACCATAGTGTTAAACTGAGTGACTGTGTGTCATCTATCAGCACTGTATAAAAGCCACTGTATACATGTGACTCCTTAATCCAACCAGGTTAAAGCTCATGTTTCCTTTAGTAGGTTACCTGCCATAGGTGAAACTGAAAAGAAGTGAGCAGCCACACCACGGCCTAATGGTTAGGGAGATGGTCGTAGCCACGCCACGGCCTAATGGTTAGGGAGATGGTCGTAGCCACGCCACGGCCTAATGGTTAGGGAGATGGTCGTAGCCACGCCACGGCCTAATGGTTAGGGAGATGGTCGTAGCCACACCACGGCCTAATGGTTAGGGAGATGGTCGTAGCCACACCACGGCCTAATGGTTAGGGAGATGGTCGTAGCCCGTTAATGCACGCCACACCTCCTCTGGCTCACTTTAATAGTCATTGAAAAGTTAACTTCCATAGTGCGACACTGCAATGACGTAATAGTGAGACACTGCAATGACGTAACACAGGGGCCTTTAGTAATGCACTATGACTTGGTC
>NC_085857.1:6281999-6294499 GCF_034702125.1 Engraulis encrasicolus | reverse complement strand
ACTTTACGCGAGTCTAAACACCACAGCACAAATAATGTGATCAGGACACTGCTGGTTATTCACAAGATCTAATCAAAATGGTCTGAAAAGCAGACAGCGTTATTTGAAATCTTGTGTAAGTAGAGTGGGACAAATCAAAACCGACCAGTAAAAATGAAACAAAATAGCACCACACACACATAACGATGATGTAAGACTATTAATGTTGCCACAGCCTATAATACTGAACTATACTCACTACAAACTGAGCTCTGTAAAAAAATAGAAAAGTGTATGCTCATTTATGACATGACTTATGACCCTACAGAGTACCCGTAGGTCCAGTACATATCTCCCCATAGCAACCGTTTGCTTGTCAACAGTAAATCTTTTGGCTGACACTTGACCCAGTACGTGTCGTGTCGATGACCACAAGGAACAATACATTACAAGAAGAACCAAAATATTGTTTTCCAAATGAAAGAGGTTCTTTAGGACATAGTCCTAGTAAACATGAACCACCTCCTCCGCTCCAGAACTAAAAATGAGCAAGTCCCCAAAGCCTAGTTATGCTGAGTGGAATGGACGGAAAATGTTTGAAAAATGTGAGTTCACTCGGCTCTACCCTCCACTCCACCCCCCCCACACCACCCTCCTCCCCACCTAAACATGATGTTAGTTCACTATGCTCTACCCTCCTCTCTCTACCACACACACCACCCTCCCCAAACATAATGTGAGTTCACTGGGCTCTATCCTCCTCTCCACACCCCCCCCCCCCACACACACACCACCCTCCTCCCCAAACATGAGGTGAGTTCACTCAGCTCTACCCTCCTCTCAGGTCCGCTGACAGTGGGGACAAAGGGGTATGTTGTCCTGGGCCCAGGGATATAGGGGGCCCAGTATTGGGTCTCCATTACCTTTGTATATTTTGGATAGGGGGCCCTTTCCGATTACTTTGTCCTGGGCCCAACGAAAGCTGTCAGCGGCTCTACCCTCCACTCTTTAGCCCACACCACCCTCCCCTCCCCAAACATGATGTGAGTTCTACCCTCCTCTCCACTCTTTAGCCCACACCACCCTCCCCACCCCTCCCAGACATGAGCAGCTGGTCCTAACCTGCGCTTACGGAGCTGTTGGGAATGTTTACAAAGCGGTGTGTATCTCAGGACAGTAAACCCTTGCTGGAGGGAGGGATGACGGCCTTGTTATATCCAATTCTGGCTAGTTCGACTGTGCTGTCAGCATTGTGTTATGCCTGTACTATGTTGTGTTCTATTGCTTGGGTCTTGCCCGGGGTTCGAGGAGTTTGAGCTAAGTAAACACGATGAGTTAACGTCACATGCCGTGTGTCAGTGTGCTTCATTTACTACACGTTTAGGTTTACAAACGTAACAGGCCGGCCGGCTGCGTCGACGGCCATTTTTCATGCTGCTGATGTCGGAGGAGTTGCTCTCTACTGGAGACACGGAGCGGAGTTGTCTGCCAGCTCAGCTGCAAGCCGGACCCATATGGAAGCCATTAAGAATCGTTTAGCAGACATTACTACCTTCTCCGTTGCACACGTCCTCACACAGACACACACGCACACCTTGAAAAAACAAAACCCCAAATGCAAAACCACACAGACATGCATCACAGAGTCACAGACACACTCACACAATCTTCGCAGGCGTATTTCATTGGTAATGTAAAAGATTGCCTGACAAAAATGCAGGGTGATCGAAACTTTGCACGTTTTAATTAACTAAAGTTTATTTTTTGGAGCACAATTGGCATTGTGCAGACTTACCTTTTCCATTGTCTGACAAATTGTCTGGCACCTGCAAAGAGTTACTTTGGATGCGCGCCACTAGTGAGAACTGTGTGTGTGTGTGTGTGTGTGTGTGTGTGTGTGTGTGTGTGTGTGTGTGTGTGTGTGTGTGTGTGTGTGTGTGTGTGTGTGTGTGTGTGTGTGTGTGTGTGTGTGTGTGTGTGTGTGTGTGTGTGTGCGTGTGCATGTGCATGTGCATGTGTGCGTGCATGTGTGCGTGCGTGTGACCTAAAGCTGCTGTCTGTGATGTATGTCATTGTTCCTCTCATGATAATTATATGCACTAACACATAAGGCCTACTACTACTGCTCATTGAAACTGGGCTGCTTATTACCAAATTTGATCTTTTCATGAATATTTAATTAATAATAAATCAATATTTACAAATATAGTCAAAGTACAGTAAGTTTAAGGTAAAAATTTGCAGGTAAAAATGTCCATTTCTGGAAATCAAAATGGCGGACCTTGGAGAAGATCCCCCTTTTCATGTATGAAAAGTGCAATTTTCCCAGTCATAAATGAGTGCATAGAATTTAGTGGCTGTGGTAAGTACTCATGAAAAAGGCAACATTTGTGAATGGGCAGCATGCATTCTGGAAATAAACTAAAAAAATATTACACTGTGCACCTTTAAAAAGTGTCTTCCTGCCAGGGCTTTGAACCGTTATTTTTTTCCAAACGTTCCGTTCCGAACAGAACCGGAATTATAACGTTTCCGGTTATGAGTTCCACCAATAAATTGACGTTCCCGAACCGGTTAGAACAAAAAAATATTGTTCCCGGAACGGTTAATTTCGTTCCTGTCAGCTGATTACTCTCCATAGGCCTAACTGACGTTAATTAACCAAGAAAGACGGAAGTGCAAATGAGTCAACCTACATTGCAAACTGTTTATTCAAGTGGATTAAAAGAATATCCTCCAGAATTTTGTCATTCAGGGACGACCTAAGCAGAGAATAAACCTCAATGATGAAAATACGCGCTCCACACTGACTTGGGTGCGCTATGATGGACATTGTGAGTTTGTGCATATTTGAAGCGGCCATGGATGCCCAATAACGTAGAACATTCTCGGTGCACTTTACACGCGCTTCTCTGCAATGTCTTACAATGATGCAATGGAAACTCTGCCCTTTTGGGGTCTCTTATTTAAGATGTGGAGTGGAGACTTTGTAATCCACAGCTCTCTCCATTCAGTCACAACTTGGTCATTACCATACTGGTAACAATGAATTTATAAAGCCGCGCCTTAAGGGGTTAATATAATAATTATATGCACTGCCACTGTCACATACTGTACAAGGCCATGTTGCCTACTACTACTGCATCTCTTCCCACCAGCTGTACTTCAGTGTAGTATATTTAAAACGTGTCTTCCTGCTAAAAAGTCTTTTCTGGACTTTTGCTGCTATACGTTTGTTGCATTGTGACCTCATGGGAATGTCGGGTCTGTACCGTGTGAAGAGTTTTGGAACAATGTCAATTGTTACTTGGTGCTACATAAATAACATGAACAACGCAATGCACAGAGACACACTCATATACACAGTCACGCATGTACACACACACACACACACACACACACACACACACACACACACACACACACACACACACACACACACACACACACACACACACACACACACACACACACACACACACACACACGCGCGCACACACACGCACACACACACACACACACACACACAGATGCACAACATACATACAATTCATTTATTTCACTCCCACGCGCACACACACACACACACACACACACACACACACACACACACACACACACACACATACGCACACGCGCGCACACACACACACACACACACACACACACACACAGGTGCACAACATACGTACAATTCATTTTTTTCACTCCCAAATCCATGATGACAAGAATGATGGCAAGAATGCTGGCAATAGGGATGACAATGATGATGACGATGATGATGATGATGATGATGATGACGACGACGACGACGACGACGACGACGATTATGATTATGATGATGATGATGATGATGAGGACGATGATGATGATGATGATGATGATGACGATGATTATGATGATAATGATGACGATGATGATGATGATGATGATGATGATGACGATGATTATGATGATGATGATGACGACTACGACGACGATGATGATGATGACGACTACGACGACGATGATGATGATGATGATGATGATCTGAGAGAGAGAGAGAGAGAGGGAGAGAGAGAGAATAGCAATTGGGTGCATCAAACGGCCCAACTTTGGAAAATCCCCCTTTTCTTTTTGCAGTGTTATTCCTTTGTACTAACATAACTTTCTTGAAAAATGTTGGCAAAATTGATCTAGTACGTATATGTTAAATGGTGGCACAATAGGGTTGAAATTTTGAATTGCAGTGACTGGCTGTTTTTTGTGTGACTATTTTGATCAGAACTAGTAAAGCTAGGCTCAAGCTACACGACTATCGGCCGAATTCTTCGCTGAATACCGCCCTTACAACAATCGCTGGAACGTTAACCCCCCCCAGAACCATCGCAGGCGATAGTCGGGCAAGATTACCTCGTTGTGTGCGACGTTCTCAGATGGAATTTTGGCAGCTCAAAGAGTCGGCGATTGCAAATTGTAGAAATCAAACACTGGGCATTGTCTCTGTGTTTGTGATCAGGGATAAGATTGACAGTTGCGATTCTCTTCCAGTGTGCGCTGCACCCCGACGTCAAAATCGGGAGTCGAGCTTGAGGACGGCTTAAAGGGACACTGTGCAGGAAATGGTCAAAAAAGGTACTGCAACTATGCTGATCATCGAAACTGGGCTGCCTATTGCCAAATTTTATCTTTACATGAAAGTTTACCAAGTAATAAACTAATATTTTCTAGTTTGGTCGAAGTACAGTCATTTCTGCAGCTAAAAATGGCTATTTCTGGAAATTCAAAATGGCGGACCATGGAGAAGATCCCACTTTTCATGTATGAAAAGTGCAATTTTTCCAGTCATAATGAATACTTAGAATTTGATGCTGGTGGTAAGTATTCATGAAAAAGGTAACATTAGTGAATGGGCAGCATGAATTCTGGGAATAACTAAAAATCTCACCTTTAAGGATAGTCATGTGCAAGAATGCTCCAGTTCCAGTGAAGTCATGGGCCTGCTGGATATAAGTGAAACACTAAACCTGAGGCTCAGATAAAGTAGTCTCTCTGTGCCAAGTGAGGTGGTGAAAATGGCCTTGTGTAATCTGATGGCAGAACAGCCCTGTGTAATCTGATGGCAGAGGCTTTGCTCCTTTGCTTACCTGTTGCATTCGAGACTCTTATTTGTCCTTTAGATTACATGTCTGCCTGTATTCCTCCTTTAAAGGGACACTGTCCCATTTTTGGAAATAAGCTTATTACACCGCAAATTTTACCTCCAAGCTAACAGTTAACATTGAGTCCTATGAGACCAGCTGGCGGCCAACTGGTCTCATAGGACTCAATGTTAACTGCTAGCTTGGGGGTAAAATTTGCACTGACATACCCAGAGAACAGTTGAAAGTAAAGGAGACTGGTAAAACCCTATTATTTAACTCAAGGGGAGATGTAAAATAAGCTTATTTCTAAAAATGGAACAGTATCACTTTAAACTTCTGGCTCTACTTATTTGAGCAAGACACTTTGTGATCTAAAGTTACTCAGGCAGAGTCTGCTTATCATACTGTGGTGCACCCATGCCCAAACGCATACACACAGACACGCACACATGCAGGCAAATACACACACACACACAGACACACACAGACATGCACTCGCACACACGCGCACTCGCACATGCGCTCACACACATGCGTGCTCACACACGTACACACACACACACACACACACACACACACACACACACACACACACACACACACACACACACACACACACACACACACACACACACACACACACACACACACACACACACACACACACACACAATGTACCACACACACCATTACTACTCCACAACAAATGTTGCTCAAGCACCAGCACACCGGCACACAAACTGCATACTGCATACTCTCACAGAACCACATACATGCATACACACATTCCCGCACACACACACACACACACACACACACGTGCACCCCACCAGCACTACCCCCATTTCCTGTGGAAACAAGAGTCTGCTCACACACACACACACACACACTTCCAGAAACAAGAGTCTGGCCAATGTGCTCTGCAAATCCTTTAAACACTCTCCATCTGTCGTCAATGCCAGTTAATGGGACCGGAGCATTTTAACCAAACACGAAAACGGGATCCAATTAACGTCAAATAAACAACAGTCACCCGAGCGGGCGGGCAGCAGAGGGTTCGTCTTAACTACTCCCATCACCTCGTGAAAAAAGCATCGATTGCATCATGTTTAGGCGCTGTGCCTTTTTTCGATCCCTAGCCTACATGTTTTCGATCCCATACATGTTTTCGCAAACCTCACGTGCTTCACAGCTGGTGATGATGTATACAGATACCTTGTGATCATGTCAGCAGTACACTGTACTGTAATGTATGCCATGCTATGCTGACCTCACGCCCAGATCGTTTACCACACGGGTCAAGCAGCACCTCCATACCTCCCTCTCTCCCTCCCTCCCTCTCTCCCTCCATCTCTCCCTCCCTCCATACCTCCCTCCCTCCCTCTCTCCCTCCATCCATCTCTCCCTCTCTCCCTCCATACCTCTCTCCCTCCATACCTCTCTCCCTCCCTCCATCCCTCTCTCCCTCCATACCTCCCTCCCTCCCTCTCTCCCTCCATCTCTTCCTCCCTCTCTCCCTCCATCCATCTCTCCCTCTCTCCCTCCATACCTCTCTCCCTCCATACCTCTCTCCCTCCCTCCATCTCTCCATCCCTCCATCCCTCCCTCTCTCCATCCCTCCCCTCATCCCTCCGGCTGTCCTCCCGTGTGGGAGAGTGGCTGGGTTGTTGTTCCTCAGCTGAGAGTCAACTTTCACCCACCGTCTTGAGGCGAAGTGTGTTCGTGTGTGCATGTGTGTGTAAACGTATGCATGTGTATAACTGTATGCATGTGAGATGCTATGTAGTTGATGTGCAAACAAAAAGAAAAATGGGAAATACGGCCAGAAGCAAGTAATCAAAACAATATGCCCTAAAATGAAACAAAAACACCAAAAAAGACCATTTGGGCACGTGTTGAAAGAACAATGCAACAGTGCCTTGACAGTTAGGTTGTCTGCGAAGAGCATGCCTTTAGGCAGTGTGTGCGGACGGACGTGTTCATTCGTGCATGTTTACACTCTGCCGAGCCGAGGGTCACCTCTCCCACCGCTGCCTCGGGGCCTCTTCATCAGCAGGAAGAATTAACAACCACACGACAGGACACCGCACGACCTCCGACCCCAGATCAGATCAGGGGCAATAGAGCAAACCCCATGCCCTTTCAACTGCCACTCGTAGAGGAGGAGAGAAGGGGAGAGTAGGTAGCCTGGTCCTGACCATCCCATAATACTACCATTTCCATTTCGTATTCATGGTCTGGACTTTGTCTGATCTGACGCGATTGCAGGAAGCAGGAAGTGCATTTTCGGAAAAATCAGGATTTAACTTGTAAGTTGTTGAACAAACATGTCTGACGTCTATCTATGGCGATGTAGGACCGTTTAACAGACATGTCTGACAGAACATCCTACCGTAGGATAAAATTACAATGTAGGACCGTTTGTCAGAACACCGGCCAAAATCATACCGGTCAACATCGCTCCACAGAGGAGAGGTACCAGACGTAGTGCGGAGCCAAGTGTCTTGGCGGAAGTACGTAGGATGGCGCGTGAGGCTAGAGAGTAGGGAGGTCAAGAGTAGAAATGTGGAAATATCAAGAAAAGAGCTGAGTTGTGTGTGTTCAGGGTGGAGTGTGTACAGTGGCAGCATGGCACAGAATTAGTGGAGAGGAGCAAAGATCAGAAGAGACGAATATGAGAATGAATATGAAGAGGAGAGGAGAGGAGAGGGAGAAGAGGAGAAGAGGAGAGGAGAGGAGAGGAGGGGGAGAAGAGGAGAGGAGAGGAGAGGAGAGGAGAGGAGAGGAGAGGAGGGGGAGAAGAGGAGAGGAGAGGAGAGGAGGAGAGTGGAGAGGTGAGGTGAGGATAGGAGAGGGAGAGGATTGCAGAGGAGAGGATTGGAGAGGAGATGAGAGGAAAGGAGAGGAGAGGAGAGGAGAGGGGAGAAGAGGAGAGGAGAGGAGAGGAGAGAGGAGAAGAGGAGAAGAGGAAGAAGAGGAGAGGAGAGGAGAGGAGAGAGGATAGGAGAGGAGTGGAGGAAAGGATAGGAGAGGAGAGGAGTGGAGAAGAGAGGAGAGGAGAGGGGAGGAGGAGCGCAGAGGAGAGGAAAGGAGGGGAGGGGTGCGGAGAGGAGAGGAGAGGGGAGAAGAGGAGAGGAGAGGAGGGGAGAGGAGTGGGAGAAGAGGAGAGGAGAGGAGAGGAGGAGCGGTAAGGTGAGGAGAGAAGAGGAGAGGAGATGTAAGGAGAGGAGAGGAGAGGAGAGGAGAGCAGAGCAGAGCAGAGCAGAGGAGAGGAGAGGAGAGGAGAGGAGTGGAGAGGTGAGGAGAGGAGAGGAAAGGAGAGGAGAGAAGAGGAGAGGGGAAGAGAGGAGAGAAGTGGAGAGGAGAGGAGATCAGGGGAGGAGAGGAGAGCAGAGCAGAGCAGAGGAGAGCAGAGGAGAGGAGAGGAGAGTGGAGGAGAGGAGAGCAGAGGAGAGGAGAGGAGAGGAGAGGAGAGGAGAGGAGAGCAGAGGAGACAGAAACAGCAGGTGTTGGCCCTACTGTGGCACTAATGGTAGGGCACTCGTCTGCTACGTGGCTGACCCTGGTTCGATTCCGGCCTGGGTCCTTTGCCGACCCTTCAGCACTTGCTTCCTGTCATTGCTTCACTGTCCTATCGAAGTAATACCACCACCCCCCCCCCCCCCGGAGAGAGGAGAGGAGAGTTAAATAGCAGAAGAGGAGAGGAAAAGAGAGGAGAGAGGAAGAGAGGAGAGAGGAAGAGAGGAGAGAGGAAGAGGGGAAAAGAGAGGAGAGAGGTGTCCAGATGCCAGGCCATGTGAGTGTGAAAGCCATGCAGCAAAGAGAGCCAGCTCTTTAGGGAGGAAGCTCATTAAACAACCAGCCGATGGAACCAGTCAGCCAAAGCAAGCGACACATTTTCCAGGCCGACAAATAAAAACTCTGCAACCCCGCATCTCTTCGGGACTCGGCTCCCACCATAAACACATACAGTAGTGCAAGGCCTATGTGTGCTCCACTGTGTCACTTCAAAAGACTTTCCCCGTTTCCCATGATGCACCCCAGCAAACAGGCCTACGTTGCATGATACCCCTCATCCATACAGCATGTTACATTACATTACATTACACTGCACTTAGCTGACGCTTTCATTTTATTCAAAGCGACTTACAGTTATTACTTTTCAAGGACCCCTCATCCATACAGCGTACGGTATGGTGGAAATGATTACAGTAAAGGCTTTGACATGAAATCTGAAAGATCCAAACCAACAGTTGACGATGTTATTCTGGAATCAATTAATTCAAAGCTTTTGTGTGAAATCATGCGCAAATGCGCATGAGTTTGTTAGCCAGGCCAATGCAAATACTTTCTGAGCTCCTGAAAAATCGGGAACTCGGAATCCGGAAGCAAACAACCATTAGCAAACCAAGGGAGGCGGGTCAACCGTGCCGTTTGGAAATGTTACTTGTTATGGTCAGACCAAGTCTCGAAGCGATTTGAAAGTTGACGATAATCAGGCTATGCGTTTGTATCACAAACACCACTTTTTAATGTATTTTGTCTTCCTATTTTTCTATTTAATTCTATTTATTGACTCAGAGGGCCTGCACAATAGTTCCTATGTGCTTGGACTACTAGTTTATGCACAAATGGCAAATAAAGTACTTTGTTCTTTGTACTTTGTACCACTTTTTTAACATCCAATGCAGAGGCTTCAGATGACAGCATAAATACTAGTAGGCATGTCCTCCAAGGAATTAGCTCATCTACACATTCATTACCTCCCTCTCTGGTTCCCAGACCTCTACCTCACCCCTTGACCCAATCGGCTTCCTGACTTCACCCCGGAAAAGGCACCGCTAGTTCTGACAAGAGAGCTGAACACTCCCGCACACACACACACACACACACACACACACACACACACACACACACACACACACACACACACACACACACACACACACACACACACACACACACACACACACACACACACACACACACACACACACACACACACAGGCACGCACGCACACGCGCACACACACACACACACACACACACACACACACACACACACACACACACACACACACTTAGAGTAACTTCCACTGGCCTGCTGCAATTGCTGTTGTTCTTAATTGCTGAAAGAAAAGATTTGTGACCCCAGACTCCCTGTAAACAAAATAACTGAGTCCTGCTGAGTTGCGGTGGAGGGTTAACAGGGCTGGCCTGGGGGAGAAATAGGGCCCGGGCACTTTTGGCTTAAAGGGGCCCCTCATGGGGGAGAAATAGGGCCCGGGCACTTTTGGCTTAAAGGGGCCCCTCATGGGGCAGAAATAGGGCCCGGGCACTTTTGGCTTAAAGGGGCCCCTCATGGGGGAGAAATAGGGCCCGGGCACTTTTGGCTTAAAGGGGCCCCTCATGGGGGAGAAATAGGGCCCGGGCACTTTTGGCTTAAAGGGGCCCCTCATGGGGGAGAAATAGGGCCCGGGCACTTTTGGCTTAAAGGGGCCCCTCATGGGGCAGAAATAGGGCCCGGGCACTATTGGCTTAAAGGGGCCCCTCATGGGGCAGAAATAGGGCCCGGGCACTTTTGGCTTAAAGGGGCCCCTCATGGGGGAGAAATAGGGCCCGGGCACTTTTGGCTTAAAGGGGCTCCCTCATTGGGGAGAAATGGGGCCAGGGCACTTTTGGCGTAAAGGGGCCCCCTCATAAGTAACGGTGCAGATCTGACTCACCGAAGGGTTCCGCACCAACGTGGGCCCCTATTTTCAGAATTTTTTTTTTTTTTTTTAACACTTCTGAAAATAGGGGCCCACGAGGGTGCGGGGCCCATTAGCAAATGCCCACTCTGCCAGATGGCCAGTCCATCCCTGTAGCCAAAGGGGCCCTCGAGGTTGCAGGGCCCACTGGGAAATGCCCGCTCTGCCAGATGGCCAGTCCAGCCATGTGGGTTAATACGTGGCCCCTCTGCCCTGCCGCCAGTGGGCTGCGTCGCTAGGCTGCTTCTGTAAACAACGACGACCGTAACTCATTTGGAAAACAACAACAACAACAAGCCAAACACCCGCCCCCGTCCGCCCCCACACCCACCCAAGCCTGACTTGGGAAAACAAGATGAAATGAAAATTACTTAAACAGTTGGTAACCACTTTCTGCAAACTGCCTCACATACTTGTAAAAACGCACACCACATGAACACACACACACACATGCACACACGGCCGCATGCACGCACACACGCTGTGCGCGCACACACACACATGCACACACGGCCGCACGCAATTGCACACACACAGACACACACACACACACGTACACACTCACACACACACACGCGCACACACACATGCACACATGCACACACGGCCGCACACAATCACACACACACAAACACACACACACAGATTGTCATACTCCAAACCCTAATCCCCTCATAAAATAACAATGATATCAAGTGAACACATTCTCACATATTCACATTCCAACACCCAGTCTCATTCTATATTCACATTCCAACACCCAGTCTCATTCTATATTCACACGTGTTCACAATATTTCCAACGGCCCCTATAGTATTCTGCAAAGCATGCTTATGTTTGTTTTACATAAGCTTAGGCCAGTCATGGTGCTTCACATTTCAAATTATTGTATTTGTGTAGCAGCACAGTTTCATCCAAGGCATGCAGCTCAAAGTGCTTAACAAATGGATAAACAACAATGTTAAAAAATAAATAATGGAGTGAGTTAGAAAAGATGGAAAGAAACAAGAAAGAAATAGCAAAAAAGACAAGAGCGGAAACTAGACAAAATAGAAAAAAATAAGTAGATAGATAATAAATAAGTAGATATAAAGAAAAATGAAAAGAAGGAGTTCAAAGAAGAGACAAGATGTCACATGTTATCCAATTCTCTGCTTTGCCAAAACATAACCTTGATGCTTCCCAAGTGTTTGTCTTGGGTTCCTCAAATGCATTCACCGCCCACAAAAACATAACTGAATGTATTAAATCATAACAACGAAATCTCAGAAGCCTCTCGTAGGGTTTTGTTTATAATTCTTTGATTTGGGGTCGTCTTCCCTCACGGTAACCCCAAGACCTGTCTTGCCAGAGGTGCGGAAAGGTTCGTCAAAACAAGCAGACTGATCATCTTCGGCGGTCGTTGGAAACATCAATGCGACGTCTCCCATGTTTTTCTTTCTACACTCACTCTATATCAGTGCTGATCTTCACTATATATTGTGGCCAAAAGAGAAGGGAGAGAACACGTGTGTGGGGAACAAGGATTTTCAAACTCCCCAAATGGCTCATGGGAGTTCTATGCAGTTATTTCTGTACGAGACTGAAACTCCCCACACACACGCGGGCGCGCACACACACGCGCACACACACACACAACGTGCTGGTG
>NC_085857.1:6271999-6276999 GCF_034702125.1 Engraulis encrasicolus | reverse complement strand
CTTGTAGGCTGACGTAATTTGGCAGCAATGATATCAATGTTCATTGTAATTAAAGATGAAGACTATGTCTTTGGTTAATCTTAAATTTGCAAGACTCTTGTTTTAGGTAGCATTTTAAGAATGTTGAGTAGCCGTTTGAATTTGGATTGAAAAGTTGTCTTTTTGTAATGGCTCAGGGGGCCACATGAAATGGCCCAGGGGGCCGCATGTGGCCCCTGGGCCTGGGTTTGCATATGTCTGCCCTAGTGTAACCCTTTTCCTCCCAGTCCTCAGTTACAGCCCAGCTAAGTAAAACACCTGCTCTGTTGAACAAGGAGGTAGACAGCCATGACATGGAGACTCATGAGGGGATGTGGCAGCAGTGATTTAATAAACAACAACCTTTATTGGTTTATAGCAGGGTGGGGGACCTTTTTCATTCAAGGGGCCACAAATTCCTCCAAGGGCCATAAAAGTCCTCAGCGGGTCGTACTGTGAACACAAACCAGGACTTCCCCCTGCACTTTAGGCCTATATCAAACAGACCCCACCTTCTCTAGGCCCCCTGAATATAACTTGAAAATGTAATTTCTAAGATTCCTTTACAAAATATTTCATATTTCATGTGAAGCTGCACAACATTAAAATCATATCGGGGGCCGGATAAAGCGGCCTCAGGGGCAATAAATGGTCCTCGAGACTTAGGTTCCCCACCGCTGGTTTATATGACCACTGAGTCAAATCCATATAATTTGTTTAATACTTCTGTTTGAATCAGAGTTTCATATTCTACAACTCCACTGGCTCTGAGAGTAAAATATTTAATAAGTGGTTGTATAGTACCTGCCACCTTATTATATGCTAAATGGACTGTAGTAGTCATGTAGCGCCTTTCCCCTCCTTCAACCACTCAAAGCGCTTTACATTGTATGCCTCACATTCACCCATTTACACTCACATTCACGGCCCTGCCATGGCCAACCGGTAGGGCACTCGCCTCCCATGTCCTATCAAATAAAGTCGAAAAAAGACCACCAACAAACCCCACTAACATTCACACACCGGTGGCAGTGCCACGCAGGGTACCACCCTGCCACCTGGAACCACTTGGGACTGGCATGCCACCCACCTGCACCTCATTGTTGGACAAGGATACGGGTGAAGAGAATACAAGATCATTTCCGCTAAATTCCTCCTCCGTATTGACTCTGGAGCGCACATACCAACTTGACTCTTTGGCGCGCGCGTAGGAAACATCTGATTGATAGATTTAGGCTAGAGGAAGGCCAGCCATTAAGAAAAAAACTCACAAGGTACGGTTAAAGTTACACTGCAAAAAAAGACATTGCCATATGTTGAACAGAGTTCACTGCTGACTTTTTGACATGATAAATGTGCTACTCATGACAAAAATAGGCTAATGAACATTACAGAGGTATGCGGTTAATGTTCTTTTGTCTTTTGTCTTTGGCTGTTAGTAGTTACAGATCAATCACTAGACTGGCTATACTGGCAATTACTCTGAATGTTCAAAAACGGAGAAAAAAAAAACACCTGAAAGACATCTTCTGTCAGCTCAAATTCCTCATGACGGCCCACAGTCCTGTGGTGCTAGGATACTGGGATTCGATTCTATCTGGCCGCCGTGGCCTAGTGGTAAGGGGGGTTCACTTAAGATCAGAGGGTTGCCGGTTCGAATCCTACCCTTACCTCTCCCTACATCTCCATCCATGGCTGAAGTGCCCTTGAGCAAGGCACCTAACCCCACGCTGCTCCAGGGACTGTAACCAATACCCTGAAAATATCTGTACGTCGACAGTTCAAAGTTCCATGCACAGCTCCTAGGTGCTGGTAGATATAGGAATGTTCAATACTTCAAAAGAAAGAAGTCTACCGCACACTTTTTTGACTTTATGCTCGTTTTATTAGAGCTAACAACGCGTTTCGCCTCTGTGCGTCATCAGGCTCGCTCAGGTATTACCTGAGCTCTGTCAGGTGTGGCTTAAATAACATCGTGTCACATGGTTTTCTCTTAAAGTCATCTTTTTCAAATGCAACATATAATACATATGATACATAGAACTATCTACAATATAAAAACAGAGCAATTCCATCCAGTGTGGCCAACATTATATGAAAAAGGCCACCAGTTAAACCCATATTCACTTACAGTCATTTCATTAAAGTTTGTCCAAATGTTACAAGATGAAAATGTGCACAATTTACAATATCTTTAAGTCGCTTTGGATGAAAAAGCGTCAGCTAAGTGCAATGTAGTGTATAGTGTAGTTATTGTACTGGCCACTAAGGAGGAGAGGAAGAGAAATTACAATGTATATTAAACATCGTTAGTTGCAGTGAAGAGGACCAAAGAGCACGCCAGCCACTAAAGCGTATACTAACTGCACATAAGTCTCTCATCTTGTAGATATAGAGCACGTTTCAACTCGACTCCATGCGCCTCGCTCGACTCGACGAGTGAGCCACTTCTAAGCTTGTTTACATTAGAGACCTCCTTTAAAAGGGGTCTCTTTAACTAAATGCTCTTGGCAGCAGGGTAGTACGTAGTAGTCGTATTGGGCTGCCTGCAAAATTAATGAGCAATTGCAGTTAGACACGCGAGCAGAGCAGAGCAGAGCAGTAGTGGGCTTCACTTGGCAAAGTCAACTCGGGTTCAGTGTTGCCAGATGTGTCTGATCAAATCCCGCCCAAAAACCGCCAAAATACGTTAAATTCCGCCCAATTTCAACAAAATTGCATTGACTTCTATGAGCCCAAAACGACCGAAAAAAAACGCCGATTGGACAATTTTTCCCATTTTTACCCGCAGACGGCCATCCCAAGTAGCCCAATCTGGCAACACTGCTCGTGCTCTCTTTCTCTCCTTTTATAACATACCTCCTTCATAAACAGAAGAAAAGGGAGATGAGGATGGAGAGAACAGAAAAGGGGGATGGAGCTTTTCCTCTGCATGGCAAGATGTTTTCCTAGACCTCAACGCCCTCCTTTTTTCTGCATTATTATTGACAGCTGCTCTCCACGTTTTACAGATTAAGAGGTAAGAGGGGGGGGGGGGGGGGGGTTGGGGAAGTGGGAGACTGGAATTCTGGCCTTCGTTTGGGAGCCCCCGTTTGGTTTGCACTTGCAGTTGCTGTTGCTGGAGGTTTGATTCAGGTTTGGTTTCATCTGCGAATGGAGAAGGAATGTCTGAAAGCCACACGGCTGAGGAGAACTGGAGGATGGAAGTGGCGCTCCAGACAACCCTATTAGTGCATAAACACACATGTGCACACGCGCACACACACACACACACGCACACACACGCACGCACGCACGCACGCACGCACGCACGCACGCACACACACACACACACACACACACACGCACACACACACACACACACACTTTTGGACAACACTCACACTAATGTGAATGAAACGGACAAACTTTTTTCTTCCTGCAGGTGGCAAAGACATGTACTGTATGTAGCCAAATAGTACAAGTGAAGTGCCCAGAAGAGGCCGTAGCTCCCGCTGCTTTACAGGATGCTTTACCAGGGTTCAGAATGGAGAGAAGTGCCCAAACCGAGCTGCATATACGGTACCAAACCAGTGGCGTAGTCTACGTAGAACGCAGGTATACTACAGAGTATACCCACTTCTAAATTTTAGGGGCTTCAGTATACCCACTTAAAATTGATTGATCCATTATTTAGAATAGCATAAATATATACAGTATACCCACTTCAAAATATGCTTGAATATACAGTAAAGCCACTTCAAAAAAGTAGACTACACCACTGTACCAAACCCCTCTTTTTTAAAAAGATTTTTTGGTCTTTTTTTACTTTATTCGACAGGATATTGTGAGAGGAGGACAGGAAGTGAGTTGGGAGAGAGAAACGGGGGAGGGTGTGGCAAAGGACCCTGGCCCGGAATCAACCTGGTCGGGTCGGCCACGTAGTAGACGACGAGTGTCCTACCATATCAGCCACGGACGGAGCTGCATATACCACGGTACCAAACCCACCCAACCCAAACCCACCCCTCCCCAAACCCTCCTCTCCCCTCTCAATGCTCAAACCGATCTGCATATACGGAACCAAACCCTCCCAAAACCCTCTCCACTCTTTAGATCAGTTTCTGGTATTTTTAGACTTTATTCGACAGGACAGTGTGAGAGGTGGACAGGAAGCGAATGGGGAGAGAGACGGGGAGGGGTCGGCAAAGGACCCGGGCCGGGAATCGAACCCAGGTCAGCCGCATAGTAGACGAGTGCCCTACCGGTTGACCACGGCAGGGCCCAAACCCTCCCCTCCCAATGCTCAAACGTAGCTGAATATACGGTACCAAACCCTCCCCTCCCCACCCCACTCATCCTCAATGCTCAAACCGAGCTGCATATATACGGTACCAAACCCTGCCCATACCCTCCCCAAACCCTCCGCACTCCTCCCCTCCCAATGCTCAAACCCAACACCCTCAAAACAAAGCCGAAACCTCAGCAGTGAAGTGGGTCTGGATCTCATTAGAGGGAGGGCTGGAATTTGCCAGGCAGGGCTGAGCTGAGCTGACTACATCCAGATACAGTTATGATGTTTTTTAAGATGTTTTTTAAGAACTGGGCTTAAATGTCAGAGCCAAGAATGAAGGGTAAGGAAATGGAGAGTTGGGGTTGTGGAGGCGTTGTGGGTTTGGGGTCGAAGAGGAGGTGGTTGGGCGGCTGGGGCGTGGGGTAGACATCCCTTCAAGAACTATTGGGTTTTTTTTTTTTTGGGGGGGGGGGGTTCAAAGAGAACTGGCTGCTTCAGTCGTTACCCTCTGTCTCTCTGTCTTTCTCTCTCTCTCTCTCTCTCTCTCTCTCTCTCTCTCTCTCTCTCTCTCTCTCTCTCTCTCTCTCTCTCTCTCTCTCTCGGTCTCTCTCTCTCTCTCTCTCTGTCTCTCTACTTCTATCTGACCAGTGTCTCTCGCTCTCTCCCAGACACACAAACACACACATGCACACACACACACACACACACA